>NC_072783.1:32631534-32797186 GCF_022539595.1 Amphiprion ocellaris | reverse complement strand
TGTTGTAAAAACGTGCCATATGATGAAATAATGTAAAGGAGGCCGTGAAAAACACTCCAGAAAGGTTTTCTTTGAAAAAAAATCATCATGAATTTTGGCGCAAAAAAAACGCCTTACTATACTATGTCGAAAAAAAAATGCGATTTTTCAACATGTTGTAAAAACGTGCCATATGATGAAATAATGTAAAGGAGGCCGTGAAAAACACTATGGTAAGGTTTTCTTTGAAAAAAAAATCATCATGAATTTTGGCGCAAAAAAAATGCCTTACTATACTATGTCGAAAAAAAAATGAGATTTTTCAACATGTTGTAAAAACGTGCCATATGATGAAATAATGTAAAGGAGGCCGTGAAAAACACTCCAGAAAGGTTTTCTTTGAAAAAAAAATCATCATGAATTTTGGCGCAAAAAAACGCCTTACTATACTATGTCGAAAAAAAAATGCGATTTTTCAACATGTTGTAAAAACGTGCCATATGATGAAATAATGTAAAGGAGGCCGTGAAAAACACTCCAGAAAGGTTTTCTTTGAAAAAAAATCATCATGAATTTTGGCGCAAAAAAAACGCCTTACTATACTATGTCGAAAAAAAAACCGCGATTTTTCAACATGTTGTAAAAACGTGCCATATGATGAAATAATGTAAAGGAGGCCGTGAAAAACACTCCAGAAAGGTTTTCTTTGAAAAAAAAATCATCATGAATTTTGGCGCAAAAAAAACGCCTTACTATACTATGTCGAAAAAAAAAACGCGATTTTTCAACATGTTGTAAAAACGTGCCATATGATGAAATAATGTAAAGGAGGCCGTGAAAAACACTCCAGAAAGGTTTTCTTTGAAAAAAAAATCATCATGAATTTTGGTGCAAAAAAAACGCCTTACTATACTATGTCGAAAAAAAAATTCGATTTTTCAACATGTTGTAAAAACGTGCCATATGATGAAATAATGTAAAGGAGGCCGTGAAAAACACTCCAGAAAGGTTTTCTTTCAAAAAAAAATCGTCATGAATTTTGCCGCAAAAAAACGCCTTACTATACTATGTCGAAAAAAAAATGTGATTTTTCAACTTGTTGTAAAAACGTGCCATATGATGAAATAATGTAAAGGAGGCCGTGAAAAACACTCCAGAAAGGTTTTCTTTCAAAAAAAAATCATGAATTTTGCAGCAAAAAAACGCCTTACTATGCTGTGTCAAAAAAAAAATGCGATTTTTCAACATGTTGTAAAAACGTGCCATATGATGAAATAATGTAAAGGAGGCCGTGAAAAACACTATGGTAAGGTTTTCTTTGAAAAAAAAATCGTCATGAATTTTGCCGCAAAAAAACTGCCTTACTATACTATGTCGAAAAAAAAATGCGATTTTTCAGCATGTTGTAAAAGTGTGCCATATGATGAAATAATGTAAAGGAGGCCGTGAAAAACACTCCAGAAAGGTTTTCTTTCAAAAAAAAATCGTCATGAATTTTGCAGCAAAAAAACGCCTTACTATACTATGTCGAAAAAAAAATGCGATTTTTCAACATGTTGTAAAAACGTGCCATATGATGAAATAATGTAAAGGAGGCCGTGAAAAACACTATGGTAAGGTTTTCTTTGAAAAAAAAATCATCATGAATTTTGCCGCAAAAAAAATGCCTTACTATACTATGTCGAAAAAAAAATGCGATTTTTCAACATGTTGTAAAAACGTGCCATATGATGAAATAATGTAAAGGAGACCGTGAAAAACACTCCAGAAAGGTTTTCTTTCAAAAAAAAATCATCATGAATTTTGCCGCAAAAAAACGCCTTACTATACTATGTCGAAAAAAAAATGCGATTTTTCAACATGTTGTAAAAACGTGCCATATGATGAAATAATGTAAAGGAGGCCGTGAAAAACACTCCAGAAAGGTTTTCTTTCAAAAAAAATCGTCATGAATTTTGCAGCAAAAAAACGCCTTACTATACTATGTCGAAAAAAAAATGTGATTTTTCAGCATGTTGTAAAAACGTGCCATATGATGAAATAATGTAAAGGAGGCCGTGAAAAACACTATGGTAAGATTTTCTTTGAAAAAAAAATCATCATGAATTTTGCCGCAAAAAAAACGCCTTACTATACTATGTCGAAAAAAAAATGTGATTTTTCAACATGTTGTAAAAACGTGCCATATTCCATAAAAATTCCAGGAAAGTTCTGGAAAAATTCCCAGAAAATAAATTTCTTTTATTATTTACTTTGCAAAAATTGGAAAAACCTTGAATCAACATGCACACTATTTCCAAGTGCCCCTAAGGGCAAACTGTAGATCTAATTTGCTCCTTTTTCTTTTGTTGTTGGATTTTATTTATTTACCTTTAAGACTTGACATTCTTGAGGTTGAAACATTCCCATGTTGTGTTTCACTGCAGTGTTTTGCCACAGGAAGGTTCAGTTTCCCAGTATGAACCGCAGACCGTTCTATCCTTTAAGAGAATCCTACACACAAACAGCCACAAATGCATTTTAGGGGGAGGTACGTGCTAAAACTGCAGCTGAGCAACCTGAAGCATGCAGCTGTGCTACATTCCTGTTTGTGTGCTGATTAACCCAGGTCGATACAATAAGCTGATCAGCGAACTTTAGCTGGTTGGCTGGTTTTGGTCAAGTTTAATACTAGATGATATCAGAAAGATTTCGATCTTCTATTGAAATTCTCAGCATGGAAGGGAGTAGGCAAATTCCCCAAAACGTCAAACTATTCCCAACAATCCTTCGGTACAGTGCACACAACAAACGTCACAGGATAGCTTTATCATATTTAACTTTGAATCCTAGAAATACTTGCAACATTCAAGCAAATTATCAAACCCTATAATAAGACAACATTTAGAATTAGGTAAAGATGCAGGAGGCATTTTAATGCTTTTATGATTCCTATTTATAGTGTGTATTATCAATCAAACTGGCAATTTAATAATACAAAAAATAAACACATCCACAGAGTGAACATGTGTATTGGCAGAGAGGCAGCTCCCAGGAAAGTATGATTAAATTAATTTTCTCTCATTTTTAAAAGGTTTTATGAGCTACGCTGTTTCTGAGCTGAGAGCAGCGACTTCTTCAGCATCAAGAAATAGGCTGGCACATAATTACTTCTAAAACATGAAATTACTATTATTAAATGATGGTTTTGATGTGAATTGAACAACTGAAATATAATTTCCAACTTTCAGAGGTGCTTGTACAGGAATTTTGTAAATGACAGAAGCGTGGTATCAATCTCAAACATATGTCCTTAATTGTTTTTATTCCCCATTGCCCAAGTTCTGCAGTTAGATTTCCTGGTTAGATGTTTCAGGATCAGTGCACGTCAGGAAATAAACACAAGTCCCACTTTTGTATCTTCTGAACATTTTATTGGTTTCCAAAAAAAAGGAATAGAATAAAAATAGAAAGTAATTTCCTCCAAAGTAATTTCAATGCTGAGAAACTGGACGGTTACAACTGAGGAAAATTCAACCAGGGTTTGGGCGATCACAGTGACACCTCGCCCCGTCCCTGCTCCTCTTTCTTGGCCAGCGCAGGAGTCGGGGAGAAGCTGCGTTTAGGACAAAGTGACAAGAAGGGAGGAGAATAAAATAAAACGACAGAGGGGGCGATGACTACGAGAGCATCCACTGAATCCTGAACAGTAAAAACACCAACTATGGGAAAAAAAGAAAGTTCTTCTTGGGAATTCAAAAACTAGGCAACTTCAACACTAATCTTTACACCTTAAGAGTGAGAAGACAAACTGAAGAGCAATAAAATTCTCTTATATTCACATGAAGTTAATTCTAAATCCCTTTTAATAAGTGCTAGACTGAAGTGGTCATCTCCTTTTCAGAGCAGACCTCTTTCTGAAATAAGGCATCTGTAGTGCTGTCAACTGAAACAAATGCAACACATGCATTCAGCGACCGCAAAAAGAGGCGAGGACACGGCTGCCGTACAACAAGATCATTAACGTAGTGGAGGGACAGGTTCTTTTATTCCCTCTGCTGATGGAGCTCTGTTTTATCTCAGGCAACAACTAGAACAGGGCGGATATCTAAACAGAGATGTGATGGCAGCACAGAGACCACAGGATAAACAGCGGGCTAGCCGACGTGTCGCTGCATGTGTGCGCGTGAAAGAGCCAACGAGCTGCAGTAAACAGTGATATGTTCTGAAGGCTGTTTCTAGGAGGTGGAGGGAGGCGGGAGAGGGGGATCAATAGCAGGAGGGCTGGAGGAAGGGAGCAAAGTGTGGCTCCGGATTGGACGTTTATGTGAAGGTGAGTCCAGCCTCGTTGTAGACTTTGAAGACCTTCTCGATGGCGTTGACGTAGGCGGCCGTCCGCAGGTCCAGACCCAGGTTGTACTTGCTCGCTGTGCGCATGATTTGCTAGAAAAGGTAGAAAAGAAAACATATTTTATATGTTGTTTAACAGTATTTTCAACAGCTCATGTGGCTAACCTTAAAGAACACAGCTGGATGAACACAACCAATGAATAAAACCTCTGGCTCAGTGGTGCCAGAAGCATGTACACATTAAAATAATAAACTACAATTTCACAAATGAGCTCAAACACTGACTAACAAAACAAAAAATAACAAGGTTTCTGCAGAGTTCAACAAGTTGGACTTTTAAAACAGGTCTTTTTAATACTGTTAAGGATGCAATTAATGCAATGTCCACCATTTCTGCAGTTTATCGAATTAAACCTTTTAAAAGACCTTTTAATGCTACACAGAATCATAAAGCATTATATATATTAAAAAAAAACATACTTTACATTTTTGTCATGTTCATCAAATTAGACTTTTTAAAAGGCCTTTAAAAGGCCAATAACAATAAGGGAAAAATGTTTTTAAAAATTGTATTCAACGTTAAAAACGTAACTTTGTACAAAAAACTTCAATGTAAAATACGTCTTAAAAGAGCATTCCCTATTTCAGTGACAGAAGCATTGCACAAATATGGACCAAACTGTCCAAAATGAACACTGTTTAAGGAGGTTCTCCCTCACATTGTGATTTCATGGACACCCCAGATTCCTCCTCGTCTGACCATCAGAAAACCTACCCAGGAATTAGTCTGATCCTTAGACCCTGTGAGCGTTTATAACCCCCGTCTTCATTCCAAGTCTGGACCAGATACCTAACCTTTGTTCGGCCTTTTTAAAACTGGACAGAATGCAATTTATGCAATGCAAGCCATATTATGAATTATTTAAAAAAAAATATGTAACAAGTTTCTGCAGTGTTTATCGAATTAGAAAACATTATTAAAACTTTCTAATGCTGCACAGAATGCAGTTTATTACTTTTTGTTGGAGCAATGTCAGTCCACGAATCCCAGAAGACCAAAGGAGACAATAAAGCCTACAATTCCTTATTAAGTATACAAATTTATTGACATTTCTATCACATATTTTCAGTAATTCTCAGTTATATGTATCAATAATTCCTAGTACTGTCATTAATCAAAGAATGAGGTTCAGAAACAGGTAAGTGGCAGAAAACTGATTAGTTTTAACTAAAAATAATGCTTCTGTAAGAGGACGAGCTTCCTCTCTGCTGCAGCTACCAGTGACAGTGTTTGCTGCACGTCTGACTGAAACTCAATAAAAAAGGATTTATCAGCCTCCTGCTGCACAATTTACTGTCGCATCACTTCCACCCATAGGTGCATAACGTCTCCCCAACAGCCAGCAGAGAAAGTTTAAACCAACGCTACTGCCAACAGACGGCAAGAAACTTCATTTAATACCTTTGGAAATTAAATTTTGAACTTTGTTCAGGGGCTCCAAGACCTCTTCTGAGGGAGCTGAATTCAAAGCTTCTTAAAAATATCCATGACCAGCAGATCGAAAGTGAAACTTATCCATCCTAGTTAAAACTTTTGGATACTTGGAGAGATTTGAAGTATTTACTTTATGTACGGCATCCCATCATAGCATTACTTGTCCAAGTATCAGCCAGATGTGACAGATGTATAATATTTATATGTATCATAAAATTAACTGATACCACTATTAGGAGAGGTTCATGCAGTAAAGCCAGCTGACAGCAGGTTTTAGTTTGAATTAAGGGCTCACTTCCAGTTTAACTACAATAATATAAAAGTCAAATACTGAAAAAGAAAAAGGAGAAGAAGACGGAGGAGGAGAAGAAAATGGAGGAGGAGAAGGAGGAGAAGAAGGAGAAAAGGAGAAGGAGAAGAAAAAGGAAAGGAGGAGAAGAATGGGGAGGAGAAGAAGAAAAAAGAAGATGGAGGGAGAGAGAGGAGGGGAGAGAAGAAGAAGGAGGAGGAGGAGGAGGAGGAGAAGGAGGAAGAAGGAGAAGGAAGAAGAGGAAGAAGAAGAAAGAGGAGAAGGAGGAGGAGGAAAAGAAGATGGAGAAAAAGAAGGAAGAGGAGAAGAAGGAGGAGAAGAAGAAGAAGAAGACAGTCCATGGAAATATAAGAAATAAAATTCAGTTAGTCTTTTTTAGGAATTTCCTGAGGTGAGCTGATGTTTTCCATTTTCAGTAGAAATGAGGTCATATTTAACACTTTTCCACACTTTCAATGTCTCTCCTCAATTCATTACACTGCCCAGTATGGAGGCTTTCCTCTAAAACAGGCTGGACTGTGTTAAATCCTGCAGGACCACTTACCCTGGCAGATCTCTCCATGGTGTAGGCCAACCCAGAGTGAACAATGTCCTTCTCAGAGGCACCCTGCAGAGGAATGAAGTACGTTAACCCAGAGTCAATCTCACACAGAGGGACACTTCATAAACAGTGTGCAGCCCTAAAAGCACTAATCACTGAGGAAAAAGCAGGAAAAGTATCTTTAATAATAATAATAGCAAACATTAGCCTGGTTACACGCTTTTAATGCTAAAAACTTGTTGCATTTCACTGTCATGTAGATTTTTTAAAATACAGATTGGCTCCGGTGAATTAAGTTGGGCGTTTGACAGCTATGAAACAAGAAAATGTCAAATTAATTTGTCATGTCAGTCTTTCAACTAGTGTTTGTTATTCAAAAATTTCGGGTTGGGCACGTTTAATGAACCTGTGACAGACTGTATCAACACAGTGTCAATCAAGGGGATTAAACACTAAAGCCAAAAGTTGTTTTTGACATTTCCAACCATAAACAAACTCACATATATAAGGACATAATGAACAAAACTCAGGTCTAGACTTGGATAAGTATTTCAAGCTTTCAAGCATTAGGTGTTGCATAACTTTCAGTAATAAAATCAAATTAACTCTAACATAATATAAAGTTTCAAGTAAAAATCAAGCAAAGTGTTTCATTTTTCTATTTGAATATTATGCAGTAGTCCATGTAATGCAGATCACATAAGGATACTGTAAAAAATGAACAATTCACACTAAACATAAAACAACTAATAACACAAACGGGCACTAAAAGTTGCTTCACTCTCAAACCGAGGCTCTTCAAACAAGCACTAAGCCACAGAGCACGGTTTAAGATCATGATACGTCCTTTTATATGTCAGACAGCTTGTTTAATAACAGCTTTTGTCAGTGTTGGAGATTAGACTGCCATTTCCTGGAGGCAGTGCAGACCTTTTACATAGCAGACATGTAGGAAAAAGAGTAGATCATTTCTGACCATCATGTCTGTGCATGACTATGGGTGTGACAGCACATTCTACTCACAGCAACTCTGGCCTGGAAGTCAGCAGTAGGTACGATGGGGATGGGTCCGCCCTGTTTGCCAAACTTCCTCTCTAAGCTCTCCTGCACAGACACTAGATGGGAATAAAGAAAGAAAAAAAAAAACATGAACTCCAACACAAACACCAGCAACGCCACACCTGACAGTTCATCTAGTTGGACTTGTTTTAACATGTGACATTGATAATTTGTTTTGCCTTACATGGTGAAAATGTATTTTGTGATTTTATGATTGGTTGTATGCGAACAAAAGAGTGAGTATAAATAAAAAGAGAAGGAAGCTCTTGGGACAAATCATTTCTCTTGGAGAGAACGACCCAACGCTGCCTGAACCTCCAGACTGAGTAAGAATATTTATTCATCTATTTATTCTAGTTTCTTCCTTGCATTTAAAAACAACTTAATAGACTTTCAGTGACATTGAAATAGGAGATAAACCTTAATTGTTAGGCAAAGATAAAACAGTGTTGATGATTGTTTTACACCTCAGAACACAGGTGCTTAAGACTGTTATTTAAAGTTTATTTCTGGAACCACTGTGTGTACTGAAGCACCTAAAACAAAAGGTGGTATGTACAACCATCATTCACCCAAGCAAAAAAGAGGAGAAAAGAGTTGAAAGAAATTCTTGATAGTCAATCCAAGCTCTACAAGTACCAGCGTAGTTACTAAAAATCCACATATTTATGCAGCAAGTCTGACTTATTTGGAAAGTCACGTATTTAGAGGTTTAGAGTGTAGTTTCTGCAGTCTTGTCACAAATAAATTCAATAATGACCTTGGAGAGACAATTAGTACATTGTGCATGTGGTTAGATGTTTAAATGAACATATTTTGTATAAATCTAATCTAAAGTTTGTCTTATTCCTTCAGGAGCAGACTATCGGTGTACACGCCCTTTACAGAGTGAGCCATCAGAGAAATACACAGTAAAAACAACAGGAACTGTAAGTACACACAACAACATTAAGAAAGGAAATAAAGTAAAAGTGCTCTACAGCCTTCAGTAAATGTGTAGTTGTGCTGCATGCATGTATAACCTGATTAACTAGGACAGTAGCTCTTTATAGATTCAGATACTGAACTGGCCTCTACAAGCAAAGTTTAGAAAATAAATGGTAATGTAGTCTACTTCTGTTAAATGCCGCACAAGAAAAATAAAGTACACCACATAGATGTGTCATTTTACAAACTTTAAGACTAGTTATACCACTGAAATACAACCACTGTCATGTTTTTAATCAAGTCTTATTGACAATCCACAACTAAAACTTATTCCTCTATTTTATATTTCAAAATTATTTACAAGTCTAGATTTGTGTCATTTATTAAAATGATTCAGTGCAGCTCTTTGAAGCTTCTGAATGAAACATCTATATATCTGATGGCAATAAAATGTCTATACACCAAATTGAACCTCTCTTATCTACCACGACTTCACACCTTTTTCGACCTGGTTTTCACAGGCATTGAATTCTTACTGCAAAGCTGACCGTCACAAATAAAATTACTATAGTACTTCAACCTTGCAAACATTTGCTAAAATGGTGCACAAACATCCACTGAAGCTTTGTATGCCAGTTTGATACAACCACTGCATGTGATCAGGGAAAATGAAAAAAAAAAAAAGGTGTAAAAACCTTAGTCTGTCTAGTCCTGAATGTTTCCTACTGCCTAAAAGTAGCATGCCAATTATTAATATTTCTCTTGTTTCTCTGTAGATGGGTGACCAGGCAGCAGAAAAGGAAAAAAACAAACATAAAAAACTCCAGGAAATGAAGGCAAATCCAGAAACTCTCCATGAGTGCAGAGGAAACAAAACCATGTTTTACACTCCCAATCCAGAAGTGTGGGCAACAGTCATAAGGGAAGCTTGTTCTGATGCCGAGGAGAAAACCATCCATGTCTTCTGTACCCCTGAAGGCACCATAAAGGTGCATCCTAATGGAAAGTGTGTGATGTGCTCAAAACAGCAGGGGGAGCACTTTCAAAAGAAGTTTGAGGAACTCAAGTCCACAGTGGCAGAGAAACAGGGGAACAAATAGACTCTAATAGCAGGTTTAAGCTTAAATGACGACTGACAAACTGGTCAGTCAGAGCAGCAGCTTGGACACAAACCGAATAATACAACAACTGGTTCCAGCTAGAAGTTTCATATTTCACTCTTTACCACCATTTCAGTTCCACTATATTAATCACTGTAGAGAGAGAATAAATTAGGTTTAACATGATGTTTAATGGGTAAACTGGGTTATCTAATCAATGAAACGTCGGCTTTTTTATTTGAAAATGTATTTGTGACATTCTACACAATTTTGGTGTTTTTGTGTGTTTATTGTGATTTTGTCAGAATAGTAATGCTACTAAATCTTTGGATTGTGTCTTATGATCTCAGTCTATCTGTAGGTTATAGAGGAATAACACAGCAGCTTGAACGTACTGAGCAGGTGGTAGTTTGAGTCTCTCTCATATTTGAAGGTCAGTCTTCCATAGCTGACATGGTTGAGATTCTTCAGCCACTCGAAATAAGATACTGTCACACCACCAGCGTTCAGGTACATGTCCTGCAAGATGAAACATCAGTCAGATCAGCTTGTTTGGACCAGTCTTCACATTTCACTCTGCAGAATTGTTTGAATAAATTATCCTCTGTTCTGCAAAAATGTCTTCAATGATGTTTTGATTTTCAAAGATGTGTTTTTTTCTGTACAATAAGGACATTGAAATACAGTGAAAAACTAAACAGTCTGGAAAATTATTAATCTGACAAGCAAAAAAAAAATCTAAACTGGTTCAAAGAGCAAGAAGAAGCTGAAAGATATATAAGAAAATTTTTTAAAAAGCTCAGAGTGAAAGTCTGTTTTTCACATAATAAAGGCCGTTTAATTATTGTGAACAATGTTCACAAGAATTTATTCTATTTTCTGTGAATTTTTTGGAGTTTCACTTTAATGATTTTGATATATTTACAATGCTGTGTTCTCATTGTGTATTCAGTAACCTTAAATCCACGTAAATGAGGAAAAACCTCCTTAGTAAATATTTATTGAGTTTAAACCTCAATAAGTTAGATGTTTCTTCAGGATGACTGATAATGCTGTAAACATGAGCAAACAATACGTTTTGTTAACCGAGTCCAATCTACTTTAAACCAGTGAACAGACAGCTAAACTGTTCCGAGTTTGTGTTGATGTAGAAAATCCCATCACTATTAATATAAAGTTGATGAAGAAAAGTAGTTTCTGAGCTTTGAACGTCTCACTGAATTTAATCTGTCACCACAGTGCAATCAGGTAAAGATGTTGGAAACGCGGTCAGCAAAACTTATGTTTTACAACCAACCACACTCAAACCCACTGTACTCTAAATTAAGTCACTGCAAACGTTGTTTGACGATGCTTGAATTAGTCATGTGTGTCTTATGTACACATAGAAAATTGAGAAAATGGAGAAAACTGTAAAAAAAAAAAAAAAAAAAAGATTCATCTTCATATGTAAAGGCAAAAGTGGTTTCATCCAATAAATCATCTGACAAAAAAAAAAAAAAAAATCATATTTTGTATTTCCGTGCATGTGTGGTGCACTTACAGGAATAACCATGACGTTGTTCTCCAGGAAGATCTTGTCTGCATCTGGGGTGGTGGGACCATTGGCACCCTCAGCAATGATCTGACAAAACACAAACCCACATTTCACCACTGCGACCAAGTGGCCCTGTCCTTACTAATGTCATCCCAGAGACAACTGAAATCATAGCACCAAATAAATGAACGTCAGTGTTTACCTTAGCCTTGATCCTGGGGGCGTTGTTACGTGTCAGCTGCTTCTCTCCGGCGGCAGGGATCAGGATGTGACAGTCAGCTTCCAAAATGTTGCCTTCATAGGGTTTGGCTCCTGGGAAGCCCACGATGGTGCCGTGTTGCTGCAGAGTACAGAGGGAAAAATTGTCAGTGGGAGTAAAGTATTGAAAAAAAATGTGTTCATTAAAAAATGGTAAGCGGGTAAAAAATCTTGCAAAAGAAGAACAGATGAATTTTGAAAAGGAAAAGCTGCGCTGGTACCAGTTTGTAGTCCTCCAGCTGTTTGGGGTCGATGCCGTCTGGGTTGTAGATGGCTCCATCAATCTCTCCAATGCCCACACACTTGGCCCCAAACCTGTGCAGGTACCTCATGGAGTGGAGACCCACATTACCAAAGCCCTGTAGAAAGTCACAACAAGCTTACAATCATCACAATCCAATAACTTCATATGACTTTTAAATAATTAAACATCCATAGTAAACTATTTTAATCATTACGTCCCACTGTATTCAACCTAAAAGCATGTTCGGCTGCACTAAACTACGTTCTCTGGCGCCACCATGTGGACAGTTTAAGTTATAACACAACTGTCAACTACACTGTGATCAAAAAGAAAACCTGCAGATGGGTGCCGTATGTTTTTATTGGGAATATTTGATGTAAATGTGGGTGAGACAGGACAAACAAATCAAAACAACACAGATGGACAGAAAGGGTGCTCTCTGGGAAAAATCTTTCTGTCATTTGCTTACAATGTGAAATGTGTTATTGTTTAAGTATATCACTGTTGGAGATTGTTGATTAATTCAGCTGGGATTATGCTTAAGCAATGGTAGTAGATGTGGTAGACTGATAATCATCTGCCACAGAAGAAGCAATTTCATATGGCTATATCAAAACATATATGAATACAGTGCATATTATAGAAAATAATGAAAAAATTAAACTAAATTACTAGTTATGTGTAAAAATGACAGTAAAATCCACAGTTTTTAACCATAGCATCATCAGCTTTGACTGTAACACAACTGCAGGATAATGGGAGGAGTACGAAACTTCACTGCAGATGGAAAAAAATAGAAACAAGTGCGATAGGAGAGTAAAGTCGTGCCTATCTTGATCTTAATACCACACCAGAGATCTGTTCTCTCTCCTCTCACTAATAAATCTCTAAGAAAATCTAATCTCCCCACAGAGTAATCCTCAAACACACACACAAACACACAGGGATTAACTTTTTGAACACTCATGTCATGATTCAGCCCTTGTCACTGCTTCTTCACTCCCTCTGTGACGTCCTAACCCCCCCATCATCCCTCAATCTAATATCCCCTCAGCAATCCTAGTATCCTCCTTCAAAGCCTCCAAATTTATAGTGTCTTTGCCGTTACACAAAACAAGTCTGCCTCTTTTAATTGTTATCTAAGGGTGTGATATACACCCTATAACGAAACAAGTATGAACAGATTCTTATTTATATGTCTGAATGTTACACAGTTAGCTGCTACCTCAACAGACTCATTTTGTTAAGTGGAATGCATCTAAACATATGGGGTTGTCATGACAAGCAGTCACTGTGAAAAACATTCCAGGAAAACAGCTGAGGCCACTGCCTTGGATTCTCATACCAACGTGTCAGTGTTTGCATGTATTCATGACATGTGAGGAGCTCCATATGACAACTGGAAGTGAAACTGCTTTGGAAAATACTGCTGTTTGACTTTGTGTCAATGCAAAAACACTTCTCCTTTCACAAATCTACAGTTTAAATCAGTGTATCTTAAAAGAAAGAATGGCCACTAAGCTATTTCACTGACTGCACATTATCTTTTTTTTGCTAAAACAAAAACACTAATGATGAAGTAGCAGAAATTATCTTTTAAACTCAAACTTTCTCACAAAGTTGCAGGAATTTAAGTAGCAGGGAAGATTGATTTTTATATTTCCTACTGAATCATCATTTTCCACAAACAAAGAAGAGAAACTTCAGTTCACTGCTGTCAGCACAGAACTAGGAGTTCGGGGTCGGGCTAAAGCAGACGCCGTGGCTCTGATTGAAGCGCAGCTCTAAAACCCCTCATCGTGACTTCAAATGAAAACCTAAATCCTGTGACTGTCAGTGAGCAAACTACCGCAGTGCGTTTAGGATCTCCTCGGGTGTGATCTTTCTACTGTGATCCAACTAAGAGTGTGTGTCTGCGTACCTGGATGATGAAGGTCTTGTCCTGGAAGCCTGGAGTCAAGCCCAGCATGCTCATATAAGACGCCTCATTAATGAAGTTCTCGATGCCGTGGAAAACTCCGCGACCAGTGGCTGAGATACGTCCGTGGATTCCTCCCTGGCTGATGGGCTTTCCTGTCACACAGGCATGGGCGTTGATGTCCTGCACACACATTTAAGAAAGATAAGACAACATAGCCCATCGACTGTACACAATTATGCAAACGGTACACTTTATGAAACATCTTAAAGCCTCAGTGTTTCCAGTGATTTTCAAAACTTATGTAAACTTCTTTGAGGAAAAAAAGGTGAACTGAATGTAACTCAATTGGTCTGATATTTTCAGAATCAGCATCTAGTGGCCATCAGTGGCACTACGTTTTCCTTCTGCACCAGCTTCAGCTTTTGGTCATGGCATGGGCTGCCTGACCTACTAGTAAAATGTTACCACAGTACAACGCTTTATGGCAGATGACTGAGTGTCAGTACATGCTACCCATTACCCTGTGCCATGAGATACCCAGACCAGAAATGTGTCAGCCACTCCAAACCTCTGGGGTATCTGTAATAGAGGGCACATATCTGGATAAAGTGACAGGAGGCCAGAGAGGAGAGTGGACTGGAAGTCAAACTGGATAACAGGTTTTACAGTCATTAACTAATGAATGATTCATGTGTGCTGACTGATTGTTGGATCATATTATTCTCCATTTGAATGGTAGCTAATAAAATGCCAGCAAAGAATCAGTAGCCATTCACAAACCTGCTTTAAAAACAGGCAAAAACACTGACTCTGCACAGTCTACTAATGATTAACAAGCCTAACGTTACATGAAATGCAGCATCATAATCAGCAGTCACCAAAAATAAAGGAGCACAGTCAAACATCCTTCTTTTTTCATCCAGTTTATCATAAAAATCTATATAGAGAATAATAGAAGATAGATGTAATTGTCTTTCATCATCACTAGGAATGGATATCACCAAGATTTTAACAGTACTACTACTTTTACCAATACTGCTTATTGATCCGGTACTTTCACAGTATTCTTACTGGTACTTTTTGATTGTTTTGTTTTTTAAAAGAATAAAACTAAACAAATTAATAACAGAATAAAGACTGCTTTATTTTCTCATATGTACTGTGTAAGAATTCACATTTATATAGACAGTAGCTTTTGAGCTCTGACGACTACTCATCTCTGCTCGAGTATAAAAGCCAACACTGCAGCTCAGCTCACTTTTTCCAACTCCTGCTGGATTCACTTTTCTTTCATTAAATGTCTAAAATTCAGGTCAAGCAAGACTTTTGACCTTCATAATTTTCAGATTAAACTGCTGTAATAGACACGAGACCCTGTGCAAAACACACACAAGGGTAAATATTGTCCATGTTTAGTCAAATAGGCTCTGTTTGACAGATTTTGACAGGAGAATGACTAACTGATACCATAAACACACAAGCTTCAGTCTGAAAAGCTGCTTTTATGAGAGGAGGAATGTTAACGGTGGTCGGCTAGGAAGGGAGAGGCAGGAAACCACTCTCCATGGTTTACATATGACTCATTCCTTGTTATTAACTTGGCCTGTGCTGAAATTTGTGCCAAAATCTCAGCCAAGCTACAAAGATTGGTTATATTTGTCCGCATCATGTATGTCTGAGAACTCACAGTGTGTGCAATGGTGTTGGCATATGTGTCGGCGATCCAGGACATTTCCCTCTCTCCTGTGCTCATGTCTGGAGCAGGGACGTCGATGCCAGGTCCTGGTGAACAAAACAGGGAGGGTAGAAGTGGGACAGTGTTAGCCAAGTGGACCAGTCGCTGTGCAGGAGTGCTCACAAGTACATACTTTACACAGTCAGTTCACACAGTGAGTATAATATGACAAACTAAGCTGTAGTCTGCACAACTAGCTACCTCAGCTGACCCTAAATGCTTGAATTGACATTGTTCTATTAAAAATACAAACTCCAATGACAGAGGAAATGTGACACCAGGTTTGTGTCCTTGTGTCACATATACATGTGCCCTCTGTTCCAAAAACAGAAGCAGGCATGCAGTGAGGTGGGGTCGGACGTGAGAGAGACAGAAAAGAATGGCACAGTCTCTCAATAAACAGAGGAAGCTGGTGACGTAGGCAGTGGGTAGTGCTTCACCTCCAGGGCGTATGAAAAGTTCACTACTGAAAGTGTCTGTATAAAACCTCACCACATGACACAACCATTGCCGTCTTCTAGCACATAAACAGCATCATATCTCTCTGTAGTGTTTGAACTGAATACATTATAAGCATTTACATGCATCCAGGCAAGGGTGAACACAAGCTGGTTGTATAGGGGCTGTTAACCGGCTGAACCAGTGCATATGTTTATGTGTGGCACAGATCATCATACGTAATACTAATATTACAGCTTCTTCCACAAACTAACTGAAATCATCATTTCATTCTCTGTACAATTAGATTACAATTACAATTCAAACAAGGCAGCATCTCATAAACTTGCACTTCATTACAACTCAGAAGAAAACATTGTTCTTTGCAGTCGTTCACACTGCAACACTTACTTCATAACTTTGCAAATTCAGATTAATAATACACGATAAACTACAAGCTACCATCAGCAGTCATGAAGCCCAAACTTCACTAGCTCCATTCATAAAATATTAAATAATAAACACAAGTAATTAAAATATGCAATGATACAGGTTGATATGAAATAAAGTAGAAAATAAAGAGTACTTTCCCTTTTGTTACTTCAAACAGGCTTTGATACTTCAATCCATTTACTTTAATCCAATTTTAAATGCCAATTTGTACTTGTAGTAGATCATTTTTATACAGTGTTATGGCTACTTCAGAGAAAATAAAAGATTTCTTCCATCAATGCATACAATGCATACCTTAGGAAATGGTTACATTTCTGAGTTATCCACTTGTCAACTTCAGATTAACCTTTATACCAATTCCCTATGCCATTTTCAACATCATTAATTGTGTTCCTCTTTAGTTAGCACAGACACACCCAGAGCGACTCCAACCTGAACAAACAGTGCTAGATGACAAGAAGTGTTTGCTTCTATTCGTGGAAATATTCTACAGTCATTTTAACTCAGTCGAGAAAAAAAGAAAACCGAGCATATATTTTGAGGAGCACGATTCAGTGCAAAGTAATGTAGTCAATACCAAACAAAGTGCAGAATGATAACTGCCACAAGTTACACAAATTATTTTTGCTGAAACTCACCAATGAAACCCTTCTTGGCCAGCTCAATAGTGAATCTCCTGGTAATCTTCTCCAGCTCATTATCCTGCAACAAAATGTAGACATGTTTAGTATTTATTAACAGACAGGAAGAGATTATAGTCCAGGACAGTGCATGCACAATCATTTAACTGCAAAAATAAAGATCTTAACTTCAACCACAAACTAGAAGTCTTTTAAAGAACAGTCAGTTTCCGGACTTTCATCTCCTGTTCTCCTTTTTCTCAGTTCTGTCCAAGCAATTGCTCCTTCTTTTCGCTTAGTCCCTGAACCAGTAAATACAAAATGAAAAGCACAGCCTTTTGCATTCTGATGTGACTGAATCATCCTCTGCCTTTGTTTGGATATGATAAGAACAGAAGAACACAGGAAAACCAACATCCCTCCAACTGACTGCAGCCTTATGAGTGTAAAAACCTCATCTTAGGCCGCGGTTCTCTCCTTTCAGTATGACAGCACACATTTAAACAAGTCTGTATATCTATACATGTGCGTGTGAAAGAGGAAGAAGAGGATTGACGTTAGAAGGCTTACAGAGTAATTCCTGGGGTTGATCTTGACTCCAGCTTTGGCTCCCCCAAATGGCACATCTGGAAAAGAATAAAACAGCAAACACACATCACACCGAGAAGATATACATATAGATTCTTTCTTGATGTGTTATCAGGAGGAAAAGAAGCAAAACAAAGGAGTCAAAATCAAACAGTAGTACTATGCATAGTGAGCTCTGTGGAAAATCCACAATAGGCTTTGTGCAAGTCTAAGACTTTAATACTCACCAACAACAGCACACTTGTAGGTCATCAGAGAGGCCAGAGCTTTCACCTCATCTACAGACACATCTGTACTGTAACGGATACCTGACGAAAACACACAGACAGGGAACAATTTAAAACACAGCTCCCATACAAAGACAAACTGGAAGTAAAGAAAACAGACAGAAGATGTTTTGTTTGTTAAGATTAATAAAATTAATGTGTCTCATATTTAGACATTTTTATTAGCTAGTTTCTGACTTCAAGTGCTTTATATAATTAAAGTTGATTATATGCTCAGACTGTAACATGGGGAAATACTTATCTTCTGTTGGAACTGTCTCTACAGCTTGAGAACATAAAAAGGAAATGGATAGCAGAGACAGAGCATTGAGAAAACCAGGACTGGACCAATAATTACTGAATGTTCTCCCCAACTACACAACACTACACGAGCAGGTCATAGATCACAGTGAGCCTGGCAGTCAAGGTAACAGCAGGAGGCGGGTGGAGACAAAATGATCCAATCCCAGCCCTCCATTCTGACCTCAGCCCTCAAGTTGCAGGCATACCTTCCTGTTGTCTGGCGTTTACTACCGTTGCCACAGTAACATGTGCAACGTTATAGGATATCATACAGCCAGGCTGCATATGTCACTCCATCTTCACTGGCATAGTGTGTGCAAGTGAGTTTCAACAGCAACACCAAAAATAGCACATCCAGACTTAGCTTTCAAAGTGAATCCCAAGGGCAAACAGCACAAAGAGGAGACTGCAGGTTGTTTTATGAGGAGAAAAGTCCTGTGTGTGTCTATTTGTGTGTGTTCAATTGCAAGCAAAAACACAGGAAGAGCAAGAAAAAGCCCACCCACTACAATGATATCATTTTGTGCCCACTTCCTACTGTTTGCGTTACTCTACTCGTCGCATTCCATCCCCAGACTGTCATTGCTGCAGTACTAAATTGCATGACGGTCATGCGCAAGGAAAAGATCCAACATCCCAAAAACCAGCAGCATGTAGCAGAGTGTTCCCTCCTTCATTTCCATTCCTCCAAACATCAGCTGAGTCACCTCGGGCCAGTGGAGGACAATCTTGAGCTCACTGATCAAATTATAGGAAAGAAAAGCCCAATGCCAACCATCCCCCATTCAATGATCCTTTTATCCACCCAACCAGCAGCACACCACAGCAACAAGAACCAAAGCAGAACTGTAAACACATTCCTCTAAAATGGAGGGAAGATTTTTAAAAGAAAAAAAACCCTCAGACTGAAATGCAGAGTTTCTGCAGCCGTCGCAGCAGTTTAACTTCTACAGTCAGGCCTGTAGACTCATTATGATGAACCTAAAGGGCCTCTTGAGTTAAAGTAATCTCACATTTATCTAACACAGACTCATTTTTAAAAACATATTTTGGACTTTTAGTTGAATAACAGTATGTTTGGTTTAAATTAAAGCTTTAGTTATTCAGTGCAGCTTCCCTACTGTACATATTCTATTCATTTTGAGTTTTTCCTTAATACAAAACATGTAGTCTTCTTAAAGTGTGGCATTTAATCATCCTAAATATTATCTGTGGTAAGAGAAGTTGCACTAACAGTAGTGGCACTGATTTTCTGTAGAAGCATAAAACAATGTTTCAAATTAGGCTGATTAACTTTAAGTAATTTCTTTGAAACATCAGAACACTGAATATGATAATTAAAGCAGATGTATATGACAGTTATTTGTAGGATATTGTTTTCTAGGTGTAATAATTGACTAACCTTATTCAGTGTTTCAAGTGCAAACCTACTAATGAGAGATTCTAATTAAATTGCCAGAGATTTGACACTGCATTCAATTAAACCATGAGACGTTAAATATTGATTTTGGTGAAATCAGTTCTAACTGGCTTTCGACTTGTACACGGAACAATACCATTTTCAGACATACTGCTGCCCTTGTGGTTGACATGCAACAGCAGTGGTATGAAATATTCCACAGATTTCATCTTCCTTTACACAGAAAGGAAAGTAAAGTTGAATATTTAGCAGACTACATATAATGTGAGTAGCCTTCTGAGTTATGCAAACAACCGTGCATATCCACACATACCACATCAAGAGTTTAGAAGCTTGGTATAAAGCAGTGTGAGCCAGTCTGGCAGCGTGTCACTCTGTGTGGCTCTCAAAGGGGGTGGATGGGCAAAGATGAACACACAAAAACAGGCTTTGCACTTTGCAGTTTGATCTGAATACAGCCAAGGGTCTGTGCACTGCATCAATGATTAAACACACTGAAAGATAACGGCTCATTCTCCTATTCCGCCCCATCATCTAGGATGTGGCATAAACCATCGTTCACAATTGTTCAGTGAGCAATTACAAACAGTATACTATCACCTAATTAGATCCAGGGTAATTGTATATTTCTCTATGGTCATTTAAGAATCGATACGTCTCCTGAGTTAACTGCAGATCAGTTCTAGTGGTTGTTGTAGTTTAACATTGATTCCTATGAAAGTCAGCATCAGTCTGCAGTGGGTAGGATGAGCAATGAGTCCAAATGATGGTTTTTATCTCCGTTATATTTTTCCATTATTTTTTTGTGTATTTAAATTAATTAAAAGTTAACCGTTTCTGTGATTTGTGTGGCCTTGTGGCAATGTAAAGGGGAAATACTTAGCAATATTATCACTGCAACGGACAGCTAATGCAATGGTCTATATATAGCTCAGGATCGAGAAGATGCTCAGCTCAGCTTGGGCTTTCATGAAATGGATGGAGGTAATGAAATCCTCTTAATGTTTATTGATTTTACCTGTACTGCTTCTGAGTGATCCGTTGCAGATAACTGGCTGGACAGCTAGCACTGCTACGCATTCACAAATTGGTGCGATTACTGTGAAGTGCTTTGTGGGAAATCCATAATGGATATTTCATCTAGGTGCCATAAATGATGCCACTCTGACTCAGCTCAGACAATTTTTCAAATCTAATTCCTAACCCACTTCTTCTTGTCCTTTATAGCGCCGATTCACAGCACAATGTGCATGTCCAGAGCAGAAATATGCCTCCCAAGAACAGGTTTACATTCTCTACATCAGTGTTTCTCAAATAGTGGGGCGCGCCCCCCTGGGGGGGCGCAGAGGCATGTCAAGGGGGGCGCGGGCAACTGGGAGGAAAAGGTCCTTCAACACGGAACTAGTTAGCTGAACTATTGTTTTAACGTCGGCCTGTTTTTCGCGGCGTACAACAATACTGAAATTGTGCTGGCCCCATAGACTGTATATGCCATAGATATAAATAATATTAATAACAATGATCTTCTGTATATATCTATGGTATATGCACTGGCCGTTCAGACTCCGAAGTACAGACTCCAGAGAACGGGAGAACGCATCGTTAATGTGCAGTCGGAACACCAGCGTACTCGATCACGTCACGTACTCGGCTCATCTCCTCCGATTATTTTTACCAGCAATGTCAAACCGGCCCACGAGACGGTCCATTTCGGCCCGCGGGACGACTTTACAAATGATAAAAATTACAACAACATTAACTGTAAATTTGTAAAGCTGTAAATTTAAAATAATTTCTAGAACTTGACAAGTTGCTCTGATCATGAAGTAAAATACTAGATTGTTCAGTTGCAGATACCTGTGACTGAATATTTTGTATTTTTGTAGATAAACTGTTATCTGGCAGTTACAATGCATGTGTAAATGATGAACTGAGGCATAATAGGCTACTGTTGAAACTGAACTTGTTTTCCTTAAGAAATTTCAGGTTCATAATATTTTGTAAAAAGATAGTTCATTAAATGTGAATATTTTCAGAATGTACTTTTTTGAACTAAAACAAAGGGGAAAAGTTGGAGCTGTGGTTATTTATAGGTTATTATGCTGTGATTTTACTGGTGGGGCCCACTGGAGATCAGATTGGGTTTATGTGGTCCCTGGACTAAAATGAGTTTGACACCCCTGATCTTTACTGTGAAAAACAACAAAATGGAATCAGATAAAATAACACAGCCCTGCATATTCATGTTTTCACAGTTTCATATATATATATATACACACACACACACACACACACACACATATATATATATATATATATATATATATATATATATATATATATATATATATATATATATATATATATATATATATATACACACACACAAAGTTATTGAGGGGGCACGAAAGTTTTTTGTCCTCCAAAGGGGGGCCCGACAGAAAAAATTTGAGAACCACTGCACTACATCAAGCAGGTGCAGTGGACGGGTTTCATAGTGTTAATAGCAGGCCAGTGTCCGCTGCACACCACTGAAACGTGCCCTTTGACTGGCCAGCAAACCAAATGGCAGGTCTCTTTCTACTGAGAATTCCTCTCCTCCATAGCGCCCTCCCCCACCTGTCACACTGCTGACAAATAGGAGTGCCTGGAAACACAACCACCCCCTACCCAACTTTCACGCCTTCTGTCTTCCTATACATCATATCCCGCTATCTATCCCATAGTGCACTGCAGCAGTAGCCTATGATGCCTCTGCTTTGAACCTTGAACTTTGAGCCAAGGAGCACATGTCACGGCTATAGTCTATCCTATTCTGCACAGGGCCTACATATAAAAGGACCACGCTGTGTGTATATATGTACCCTGCCTGAGGCACTGGTCTGTGTACGAGTGTCCTAACAAAGCAGTGCATGTGCATGAGGTGCTGAACAGCCAGCCATGTGTTCTGTGCTGCACATGCAGAGATGCCAAGGCCTGTAAACGCTCAATGACATGACACCTGATACCTTCAGGGCTGCCTCTCTACAACATCAAACAGCATATAGCATGTGAGCAGTCTACAAATAAACTGTTTCAATCACTGGAATATGATGAACTGTATACAGGGCTGGCAAGTTTTTTTTGGTTAACAACAGCAGAAAAATTAGGGCTTTAGCTTAAAACAGGCCAACAGAAGTGTGCACAGGTGCTGTTGCAGTATGACTTTTAGCTTGCTGGCTAACAGACTGCGGTACCGTTACAGGTGAGCAGGAAGGTCACTGAACCAAACCTGAGCTGTGGGTAGTCTGCATATTCAGGAAAACAAACGGAACAAACAGGCCGCAACTATTCTGAATAAGAATGAGGTTAACTGTTTGGTTAGCAGAGGTTAAAAGCAGTGACTCTGTGTAACGGCGAACTAGTGGAGCAGCTGTTGACAGCAGCTGCTCTGTGGGGCTTTTAAGGAGCTAACGCCTCTGCTAGGTGATGCTAAATAGCGGGATAAAGCTAACTGTCAGAGCGGCCGGTGGAAGAGAGGGGACCGTCGGGCTCTTACCGCCTTTGCAGGGCGTCCTGTGCTGGCTGTGCTGGGCCCGGTAGCCCTCCACCACCTCCCACTCTCCGTTATCCCTCTTGATGGGGAAAGACACGCTCAGGACGTGGTTGCAGGGCTTGATGATGCGCAGGATGCCCCGCACACGGTTCCTCTTCTGCTCGGGGCTCTCCCTGGTCCTCAGGTCTTCCACCAGCTTGTCCTCCACGATGGATGCGCCGCGGTCGAAGAAGCCCTCGACCATCCTGAAGAAGTTGGGGTCGTCGGGTTGGTCAGCCGCACCGGCATAGCGACGGACCCGCATCAGGGACGAGGACGCCGGGAGAGCGGAGTCCACGCAGCCCGAGGCCAGGGCACTACCCGCAGAGCGGCTCAGCAGCTCCCCGAAATACCGATACATGACTGGGACTGGCTAACCGTGTAACGGAACGAATAAAGAGGCAACTAAACAGCAACGATGGGGGTGACGACAGGAGAGGGGTAAACGAGCGGCGGCAGCTCCTCACCGGGTCCCGTCCTCTGGCCGAGTGAGGAACGGCATCCTGCGTCCGTTTGCTTTAAAAAGGCAGCGCGAGCCGAGGAAGCGACTGGGGCTCCTCGAGACGCACGCGGAAGAGGAGGGCCGACGCGCTCGTGCATGGCAGTTGACAGCGCGCGCTCCCGAGGCTGCGACGTTGTTTTTGTGACAGAAAGTGAAAAGAAAAGACAGAAAAACGGCGTAAATGACTGTTTTTACCATAGGCTGTATATACACTCTGTGGTTTTTACACAGCGGCGATGTTGAGGTTAAAATTCTGTCTTAAAGGAGGATTTTATAGCATGATCTGATGGTTGCAGTTGAACTGTACTGGCTTAAACTGGTTCGGAAAAAATAGTGGAATGTAACGAAGTACATTTACTCGAGTACTATGCTTACTAAGTACAAATCTGATGCATCTGAATATTTCTATTTCTGCAGCTTGATCCACTATGCTGATAGGGAAGTGTAGTTTTTACTGTTATATATTCATTATTATATTAATATTTATATTTATTTGGTAAATGTAGTTACTTTACAGATTCAAATCAATAATACCAAATATAAATTTACAAAATAGATTATGCTGTATTGTAGGTTAAGAAAATGTGATACTAACACCAAACACCAATGATGTTTTATATATATATATATATATATATATATATATATATATATATATATATATATATATATATATATACACATATATATATATATATACATATACATATACATATACATATACATATACATATATATACATATACATATACATATACATATATATATATATATATATATATATATATATATATATATATATATATATTGCAAAGGTTAGTGGTAGAAATTTAAAAAAAAGGTAAGGTTACGCAAAGCTTTCAAACTCCTTTCAAATTCTACAGGTGTATTAACTTTTCTTGATTACTTACAACCTCTCTGCAAAAAAGTAGTGTGGCTACCACAGCATTCTGAAACACTGTCTGGTATGTTCCTAGTTGGTCAGGTATTCATCCTACAGCAAGATAATGACCCAAAACATCACTCCAAGCTATTCCAGAACTACCTTAGGAAAAAGAGAACCAGATAGTCAGCTTGAAAACATGGGGTGTCCAACACAGTCTTCAGACTTCAACCCCATCAAGCTGGTTTGGGATAAACTGGACAGAAAAGTAGAAGCAAAACAACCTACAAGTTTATGGGAACTTCTGCAACAGAGTTGGGAAGAACTTTCTGAAGAATACTTGATTTCCATTGTGGAAAGAATGCCACTAGAGTGTTCAGCTGTTATATCTGTCAAAGGAGGCTACTTTGATGAGTCAAAAGTTTAGAATACATTTTGGTTTATAATATTTTTTACTTAATTTCTTTATTTGTTCTCTGCTTTCATTTCAGAGTACAATGGGACTTTAATATGCATAATTACCACCATAATTACCAATAAGAAAGTGGAAAAATTGGGGTGCTCTACAACTTCTGACCAGTAGTGTATGTTAATTTTTTTTTTCCTTAACTAGAAGTGTTTGGTAGCAGCTGCAGGATGTGCACCGGCTTGGTGATGACAGCATCACGGTTTTGTACTTTGTGGTTTGATCAAAGGATGTGTGCAAGACCGGCATGCTGTCATCAGCAGTTCCCCTGACCTGCTGAGTGAGTGACGCAGCCATGAGGGAGGAGAGAGGTGAGGCAGGTGGGAGGTTGTGGTTGCATCAGTCTTTAACCTCCCTCATATGCATCAATAATTAATGAGAGAGTTGATCTGGTGATGCACAGTTTGTGACTATGAGCACAAATAATTGACTATTACTGGCTTCCACTGGAAAATGTCTGTATTGGCCCATGGTGTCAGTAAGAGTAGGAAACTACAGCTGATCTCTAACTGAGTGAATGCTAACATGGCCATGATGCTGCTATTTAGCATGCTATCATTGTATTAAAAGAACTAGATAACAAAATACAGCGGCGGTTGATGTTGATGTCATTCGTTTTGCAGGAACTTAGTCAGAAATCAAGTAAAGTTCATTCTCTGAAGGGTCACAAGTTTAATGGAAATGCACCCAACTCTGTTTTAGCTCCTCTGGAAACCATTAATTTCTCTTAAATTGTGGCACAGTCCATCTAGTAGATGCTAAAATATGCTTCTGTAGAAGTGAAGTGTTTAATCTGTTACAAGCCACAAAAAAAAAAGAATCCCCAAAGTCAGGACAGTACAGCGTCTGGTAGCTATTAATGTCTGTACTAAATTTCACGGCAACCCATCTCATACTTGTTGAAATGTTTTTGTTTGGACTGGAGAGGTGAACCAACATCTTCATCCACAGAGCTATGCCGCTAGCGTGGCTAAAAATAAAAGCATGAAAATTGCCGTTGAAAACAGACGATTGACCGCTGAGAGTTTGTCATAGCAGTGCTGGCCTTCAAAAGCTGCAGAAACCCAACATGAAACCTGACATCAGTGGACGGAGCTTAATCATAAAACCCACCAGGGACTGCAAAGTTGCTATGAATGCCACTGTGCAGGAATTTCCACTCTCTATCAAAATGCATGTGCGCATGAATGGATGTGCATGCAAGCATATGTGTGCAATTATGTCTAAATTACATGGTGCAATTTAGGGCAGCAGGACACTCGTGTTGTGCACATCTGTGGTTTGAATAAAGATTAGCAGGAGAGAGGTGTGTGTTTGTGAAGTAATATTCATCAGAGGCCTCCAAACTCAGCATAAATATCAGTTAATCAGCACTTTTTTTATGTGTACATGTACATATATGCTGTCCATTAGTGTAGTTTCTCAGACACTGTAGACGTTCCATATCTGCTGTAAATCTCTGCCACTGAGCAGCAGCCAACATGTGAGTCATATCTGGGGCCTCCACAAGACTTTTCCATCAAATATTTTTGTGCCTCATACATCTTCATGACAGTGTGTCTGCGCCCACAGCTACAGCAGTGTGGAAGTATGCGCCTCTTATATAAGACGTTAACACTATTTCATGCTCAAACGCCAGAGTGCAAGCATTGTTTGTCGCTCTACACGGCACACAGAGAGACACAATGTGAGTGCTGAGCTCGTCCAAATAAGGCCCTGACCTGGGCTTACACCTGTGGACTCTGAACATGAGATAAGATTAGATCCTCTTCCTGGGATACAGGTACAAATATCTATTCATATGCTTTGACAGAGCTACAAATATGCGATTGCACAATACGAAATGCAAGATAAATCTGAGCGTCTCCTTTAATGTGTGCAGTTTATTGCAGATTTGGTTGGTCAGGCTCTAAATCTAGTTTTCAACATCCTGTATCGTCACTCTGATGTCACTTGCACAAAGTGATCAATAGTAATCCTGTTACTCATGCCAACTGGCACAAAATCAAGTAATACTTCACTACTACTAATGCAGTAATGACAGGACTTATCTGCTCATTGTTCTGTCTGTGCATTACAAGGTCATATAGCTTTATTGACTCTAATAGCTGATATCAGGAAAGCAGGCTGAGATGAAGACACACAAGTTTAGCTTCACAGAATCAGAGAGAAACTGTCTGGACTTTCATAGGCTTGTGTGTTCTATCTGTTCCTTTTAGTAGATAAGCAAACAGCAGTAAAGATAATCTGAAGCCGTGCATGCAACTGAAGCTACACGAGAGCGTGCACATCCAACCCAGGACAAAAACAGCTTCGAAAGAAGTTCTCTATATATACTTCTGGTGCAAATAAAGGTATGGATGCAGTGCTCTGAACTACAGGAGTAACAGCATCCATGTGGGGATGTAGTATTTAATAGAACACAGTCGTATGATTTTCATTAACCCCAGGAACACACAAACCATAAAAAACAAATAAAGAACTGTTTGTAGCTCAAATTTGATAAATACTTGCTGATTTTTTGCATTTCTGCAGTGATTTATTGTTATTTTCACACCTTCAGTCTGGGATGTTCAGCAGATTAAACACAACTTTAACTTCCATCCTAAACTTAGCCGACCAGTCTAATGCAACTGACCCATTAGCATTAATCAGTCAGGACGCCTTCTGACACTGAAATGAACTGATTGTTCGAGAAAAGTTGACCACATTCAGTGTTTAAAATATCGATGTAGTCGAGTCTTTCCACACTCTTGAAAACACGTTCAAAAAAGCTTTCAGTTCTATTGTGAGATATGCGTCTGCTGAGTGACGAAATAAGGCCAAAAGACATGTCGTTTCTTAATTTTACCTTCTAGCCCCTTTCAGACTGGATTCTGTAGCGATACCGAAGAAAACTTGAAGTTAAAACTTAAACTGAAAATACCAGCTTCTCTTTCGAATGGATTTTGTATCAGCAACCTATTAGGGGACTTGCAGATTTTCAACTTCCTCCATTCAGACACTGATCTCAGTTTGGAACCTGCTTTTCATTTCAGTTGAGTAAAATTTATTTACAAAGCACATTTTAAACAACAGGAATTGATCCAAAGTGCTTTCCAATTGTATATATTGTAGTGATATTAAACTAAAATGACAAATTTCCCAGACTAATTTAAACATTAAGGTCAATATAATAAGAAGAATAAGAATAATGTTTTAATTTTTCTCATTTCTAAGTTATGCATATGGTCACACCTGATGATATTAGTGTTGGTGTTCTGTTGGGTTTATGGGTTGTCTGTGTCTTAACATGCTGCTGTTACAAAGTAAAGTATTATTCTATTCTAATAATAATAATAATAATAATAATAATAATAATAATAATAATAATAATAATAATAATAATAATAATAATAATAATAATAATAATAATGCATTTTATTTGTATAGCGCTTTTCTGGGCACTCAAACACACTTTATAGGTAAAAGGCAAATAATAAAAACAAACAAATAAAAGGTATAAAAGCATCAAACACTTAAACATTAAAAGCAACTACAGAGAAAAACAACAAATTCAATGAATTTATGAGTAGAAGCATTAAGTTTTGTGATTTTTCTGCTGCCATCCAACTCCACTCCAGATAATCCAAAGAACACACTGAACAAACTCTCATGGGTTCCATTTTCTTGGCATTAAGTAGTGAAAGCTGTTGACAGTGCTGCCTGTGGATCCTCTAACAAAAGACTTCTTTTTGGCAGCTTTGAGCATAAGCAAAATTCTGGTCACTTAAACTTGACTGTAATGAAGGCAGAACCCCTCAGAGAATGTACTTTTCTCTGTTTAGTTTTTGTGCAGTTTGGACAAAGAAAATTGGAGAAAAAAGACTTCATTTTGTGTTTTTCCATCAGCTAACACAAAAGCAAGAGCAGCAAACTTATATTAGCATAGTGTGGTACTATTTATCATTTTCATGTTGTTTTTACTACTTGTTTCTCTGTTTTTCTTGTCTTTTTTAATGATTTTTTGTGTGCTACTGTGCTGCTGGAATAGCATTAGGTTGATTGTGTTCTGTGCACCGAGCAAAAAACAACAACAAAATGTTCTGTACCCGACATGTAAAACAGAAAGCAGTTGAAGAACTTTGCACTGTGACTTTTGCACCAGAGGTCAGTTACATGCAACACTGGTTTTTCCACTATTTTCTGTACATCAGACACTTTCTACCATAAAACAACAGCAGATACATAGCAATCACTGCCTAAATCTAAATAAACACATGGAAAGGTGGTTTGGAAGTGCCTTGGATTATTCATACGCAGTCTTTTCTTCATCATCACACCCATGTTTCCTTACAAACATGCCTCTAGTTTATCTGTAATCATTTCATTCCCCCTACCACCTCCTCCTCTGTGTTTTGCTCTCTGCACTGACACACACTGATTTATCAGGGTTTGTTTCAAAGGGTGAACGCCGTCATGTCATTGGCTGACGGCCTGACAACACCCACCCAACCATAGAGGGGTGTGACTGGGGGAGGAGAGGAGGGTAAGAGGAGAGAGTTGGGGGAGTGTTGGAGTAAATCAGGGTCTGTTCATGAGTCACATGGTCCCAGCACTGGAAATACATGCAAGGAGCAGAGATCGTCTTCCTGTCTGAGTCAGAGAAGGTTTCTGTGTCTGCCGGTGCTTCCTTAACACAGAGTCTGACGATCATGTGAAACTGAACCCTCAGCCCACCACCGTGACCTCCTCCACCTCTTATCTCCACCCTCTGGACCTCAGATTTGGTCATACTGGAGCCATCGGGCCTCTGAGACAAAACTCAAGGCCGCAAATTGCCTCAGCAACTGCTAAGGTCACCTTGAAAAGCAGCAGGAAGTCAGAAAACGGCAACTAAGGCAGCATGTTGAGCCAAATTAATGGAGAAGCACTGCTTTGTAATGTGATTTTTTTTTTGGAGAACCTCATGTTACTTTCCTTGAAGACATAAAAGCTCAAAATCTGCTGTGACTTCATGCTTACTGGTGCTATAATCAGCCCTTAATAGTTCATTAATAAACAAGGCAGAAGCACTGATGATGATCCCTCTTGGAATCTAAGTCCTTTACTAAGTAGTCTTCATAAAAGAAGAATGTAATCTGTGTTATTTTTTACTCTGAGTAGTCTTTTGATGCCTCAGTGACTAAAGCGGTTCAGTCCAGCTTTCACCAGCTGGGACAGCGGAACAAGATGAGTTCATTGCTCTCTGCTGCGGACTTAGAAAAGGTCGGCATGCTTTTATCTCCTCCAGACTTCACTGCATTTTATTCTGGTCCACCTTTAACAGTAGAACTTCAAGGAAACTTTTAGGGTTCCTCACCATGGACATGCTTTTTAAGTTCAAAATGGCTCTGAGAAACCAGTGCAGTTTATGAATTATATTTATTAATTAGACGTAATTTATAAATTATATATTAGCTATACAACACAGTCTCTAAAGCTCACATTTAATAGGTAACATCTCCAAGACTGTTTAGAAGAGTTCCATAATTTGATGCCAAAACGCTACATTTGATTTTTTTTTTTTTGTTTTATATCTGACTACATTGAAGCATTATGATACTTTCTGCCTTGTTTTTCCTTTATTACAAAAGAAATCATTATAGTAAATACACCTTGGAATAGTGGCATATACACAGTTACAATGAAACTACATTTTAAAACTAAAAAAAGTCCAAATGCAGGTGTAAAGTGCTGATTAGGCCAACTCATAGCTTTACAAAATAAATCCTTCAGGGAATTCCTTTGGTGTTTAGAGAGGTTCAATCTTTTCTCCAAACTGAGCTGTTAAAGCAGGCATGTCCAAAGTCAGGTCCACGGGCCAAATCCGGCCTGCTGTCGAATCAAAGAAAAAAAGCATGATGCCTCCAGCACTGCTTTCACAGTGTCCACAATCACCAAACTGAGACAATGTGCATTACAGTGCACATAAAAAGCTTGCTGAGCCTGAGACTGTATCCGTGCAGATACACCGTTGGTCTACCGCTCATCAGAGGCCCCATCGTAACCTCGCCCAACCAGCTCTTCTTTCCATTCCAATCCATATTTTTGGAGGCTATTCACAATTTTTTCTGTTAGCCCAGTGGCATCAAGCTTATCAGCATGTTCAAAATGCAGGAAACTTTTGTGTTCCCTTTGTTGCCGGAGCCTTCTGACTCTCGGTGGCCACGCTGTGCAATGTTTTGGGTGGCTGTGCAGAGCAGGACATCAGCAGTTGTCTTTATATACTTTCTATTTTCTTCCACCTTTTTTTGTATTGTTTATCCATCTCTTGAAGTAAAGATGTATTATTTTCATTACCCCTTTTATACTCTGTCCATGCCACCATGGCATTCAGATGGTGTTCTGCTTTGGCATGCATCTGGAACCCTCCATCCTTGTACATGGCTTTTTTCCAGTTAGAAAATCCAACACTCGAGGAAAATGTCGTCTCAGGAGCAGAAGGGAGTGAGAAATGCCTGCATGCAAAACAATGTGCAGTGTCCTGGCACTGAGAATACTCAAGCCACGTGTAGTCTTTGTACCAGCCGCTGTTAAAGGCTCTCCATCTACTCCGTCCTTGTGTGAGAGGGAAAGTTGTCAAGACTGGCTGTGTTGGGCCTGTAGCTCTTGTCTGAGAAATATCTGTTAATATTTAAAAGTTTCAAAATTAGTCTGTAGAATAAATCTTCACAGACGTTGTTAAAATAGTGTAGGACTAGGTCATTGTTGAGCAATGATCATTTTCAAATAGCATACTGATGTCTTCAAGCTTCAAATGTTGCTAAATGGTACATTAATTACATTTTGTGTTGAATAATCACCTTGGGGACCTTTAGGTATAGCAAATATAGGCCCAGTATTTGGTACGTGTCTGCTACTGCTGCTGCCATCCCATTCTGAACAGTCATCAGGGTCAGAAGTATCCGGCTCCTCCACTGGTGCATCTAAAGGTATGGATTGAAACAGAGTTAATACCTCTTTAACCAACGTTACATTTATTTAAAAAAAATACAATTTTATAATGTGGCATAAATTGCAGACATTTAACAAAGACACAATTAAAAACTGCACAGAATTCAATGCCATCAGTTTAATCATTTAGAGTTGGTAATTTAGTCATTTAATTCACCCAACTATGACAGAACAAAAAATAAATAATAGTATATGGTATAAATACAAGTGCATGGCTTTTCTCATGTCTGTACTTTCACCTGGAGGTTGATGGTTGCTGCTCTGGTCCTGGATGTTTGGCTCAACAACACATGATGGTCCCTGGCTGCATTCAGACTGACCCTGGTCCTCTCTGGAGCTGTCAGTCTGTCCTGCTCTGTCCTACTGACTTCTCTTCATGAAAAAGTGCTCTGTGTCTCCTCTCCGTTTCATTGTCTGTCAAACACATCACGAAAAAAATATTTACTTAATTCTGCTCAGCTTCAATTTAAGTAGTTGAAAAGTAACTGAAATGTTCAATAAATTAATTTAGAACAAAAACGTGGATAACCCAACTGTCTGTCTGGTTTAGCTAAAGATAACACAGTTCACTATTAGCTGTGATAGTTAGCATTAATTAGCAAATTTTCACTTCTCAGGTCTTCACGCTTCGGACATGAATTTAGGAGACAAGTAGATTTAACAGTAGTTTGCACAGGCGTTAACCAAACTTTATGCAATTCAATCCCCGTTTAACAGCTATAGAACCATCAGAGCCAGCGGCAGATTTCAGAAAGTCTTGCCGGCTGCTCTCGGCGGCTACAGTGAGCGCTGAACGTCCGGTCATAGCTGTCTAACCTGGACGCTCACATCTCCTCAACAGTTGGAGTACATTTTTAATCAGGCTTCATCTTAATAAATTGACCACATATTTGACGTTCAAACAACTACTTTCTCGCCTGAAATAATCTGAAAACTACATTTTGTATCATAATAACAGTAGTATTCCCCCCAAAAAACTTCTGCTACCTCTGAAAGCTTCCTCTTCCGCCTTTCCCGCTGGTCGGCGCGAAATGCATTCTGGGTTATATGGCTCCCCAAGTCCATACTAGCATAGCTACCATAGATATCAATAAGTAGATAGGACAGTAGGTACGTAGCTTAGCCGGCTGCTACAGCGCGCTAGCATATCTAGTCTTCTATCTGTAGCTATGGTCGGCACGTCTGGTAGCATCTCTGGCTGCTGTTTACCTTGTTTTTGCAGTAAAACGCGGTAAGAAGATAAATACTTCTAACCAGTGGCGTTGATTTGTTGTACGTTAAGTCAGCGACTTGTGAAGAGTTGTGTTTTGTCGTGTTTGAGCAGTTGGTCCGGACGCGTTAGCTAGCGGGCTAATTAACACAGGTGGCTAGTGATGGCTGATCGAGGCTTTGTTGAAGCTTCGACACTTCATTCAAAGCATGGTTCATTACTCGAGGCCTCAATGACACACAGTGCTCGAGTAGGACATCTAGTGGTCAATAAAATGAAGTGCAGTCAAGATGTGGTCGTTGGTTCATGGATTGTTTTGAATTTGATTCGCCATGCACACATTCCTCTTTGACTACACTAGATGATTGTATGAGTTCTAGTGGACACAAAAATAATATTACTAGTAATAATAATGAATAACTATTGAAGAGCACTTTTCTTATTTGCCATGTTTGTCTGTAACCCTATATACTCTTTACTTATATTCTGTGTTATGAAACATTTAAACGGTGCTGCTACATTCATGAGATGCTCTACAAATACAGACTGATTTTCACATGGGGCTGGTGCAAATAAAGATTATATATAGATTATTATGGATTTTGACTAATAAACCCCAAGACAAGTATGTCTTGGGGTTTATTGGTAAAGAGGTCAGTAAAGAGGGTGTGCTTATGTAACTGGTTTTGAGTTTGTATTGAGAAATAATTTATCAACAGTTTTGGGACTCAAGCAGTTCCTTCTTTTACTCACTATCTCCCCAGCCTTAGAAAAAAAACCTGTTCACACGGCACAGATAAGGCTGAGGTACACAGGAAATGTTTGGCTCCATTGTACAAGTTTGGGTAAACGGTTTTGTGGGTTGCCCAGTAAGCCAGTGGGTCTGCCGTTCTTTCTACAATTGCATTTGCTGTGGCGCTTTGCATTTGCCAGGCTCTACTTGCGTCTTCGTCTAATAGGCTCCACAGTTGAACTGAAAAATATTGAAGATCATCATCATCATCACCAGAAATGTCAGTCATTCCCTATTCAGAAGTGAAAAAAAAATACCTGTGGAAGGTGCTGCTGGTGGTGGAGGACGAGGCTGCGGTGGTGCTTGTGATGTAGATGACTGCTGCTTGGCATTCTTTATGTTAATTGTTGTGCATTCTGTTATTAAACGTTCTTTCACACTGGCTGCCACTCTGATTGGTGAATCCAAAAGTTTTGAACTGCAGAGCCACAAGTGTAGCAACAGTCAGTGAACAGTTTTTTTCTTTGGTTTGTAGTCTGTCAGCTAAGCACCTGACAAGGTTCTGTGCCAGGTGTTGTGTCATGGGGGTGGTGAGTTGGGAATATATATGTGTGTATATATATATATATATATATATATATATATATATATATATATATATATATATATATATATATATATATATATATATATATATATATATTCCCAACTCTCTCTTCTCTCTCTCTCTCTCTCTCTCTCTCTCTCTCTCTATATATATATATATATATATATATATAGAGAGAGAGAGAGAGAGAGAGTGCTTCAAACGTCACTGAAGTGGTTAAAACGTCATGAGTCACGTGACCAAACCACGCCTCGCCACAGTGGCTCGATACGTTTGCTTCATGAGCTACAGCGCATGTGTCGAAGCCTCGGGTATCAGAGGACCATCACTACAGGTGGCTAACTTACCGCTGAACACCTGTGTTAGTTGCTGCTGCAGCTGTACTCATTATTAAAATGAACTTCTCAACCTGTATTTCTCTGCTGTGTATTTTAGCTTTTAAAAAAGTTATTTTACTTTAAGGTTAACTGAAACCCGTTGAGCTGCACTGAAGTTTAACATTGAGCTGGTTTGAATTAAACCGCGCTTAACGTAACATTGCGCAACATTACCTCTCTGAATCTGCATAATTTCATTAAATTCCTTCTCTCTTCCACTGCTCAAGTTCAATCCAGTATATAAAGTGACATTAATAGTGAATAAACTAACAATTAGCCATTTTATTTATTTATTATTGCATGTATTTGTAGTAAAACATGAGTTGAAACATCCTACTTTTGGATCTAGAACTGCACAAGCCGTTCATTTTCAGTCACCTGACGAGTTAAACTCCCCTTTTTATGTGAGGTTGAAGCAGAAAGTCAGAGTTAACAAAGAAAGTTGTTGGTAATTTGCGATACCCGTTATCTCTGACTGAGGCTTTAGTTTTTGTTGAGCCGATTTACACGTAGAAACTTTGTTCAGGAAGATTTCTCAGTAGCTCAGAGGACAGGCTGCTTTTTACACAACCTTGTAAGAGAATGTCTGCCAATGCTTTCAGCAGAATTTAGAAACACAACACTTCCTAAACAGATATTTTGAGGCTGTGAGGTTGAACGTTTGAGAGTATATCAGTGTGTTTGTTTGTGGTCTTTCTGTTTGTAGGTGGAAGCTGAATTAGTGAGGATGACTCCTGCTCCTGTCATCTCTAAGCTCCTCACACATCTTTACCTGCACATGAGGAAAATCACTCCTGTAGAATGCAGGTATGTTTGTTATTATTATAAAAAGATGTTGCCTGGTGACCTGTCCGAAACCCATCATACAGAGTCAGCCAAAATAATGTTTACACACATCAGGAAAAGAAAAACTAGCATAAATATTTCAATACCAAATTTATTCAGACATCAGGAGATTAATAAAAGTTATCTCTGGCCTCTACAATTACAAGAGGTGCTCAAAGTGGTGGCCACTGGCTTCCAGACATTTCTGTTGTGTTGTAGACGTCACTTGTTGATGCTCCATTCATGAGGGTAGCGCCATCTGTTGGGAAAACATCGTACAACAGGACACAGAGTTAACGTGATTTGATCAAACTTAGAAAGAGGAATCTATATGTATAGAAGTACTTATACAAATGAAATATTTATAAAAGTTTTTCTTTTCCTGATGTGTGTAAACATTGTTTTGGCTGATTCTGACTCTGAACTTAATGAGAACAAAACTGTCATTTAATTGTTGCTCTGAAAGCTTCTTTAGTGAAAACCAGCTGGTGTTCTGCTTTGAAACAAACTGCTGTTGAGGTCTGTGTTTTTAGGTTTAACCCCACAGTTACTGAATGAACTGATAGTTGTTGTTTTTTTCCTGATCAATGTGGACGTTATAATTGATGGTAACATTTACTGATCATATAATCAGCATGACAATATAACAGTAGAACATTCTGACCACCTCACTAATACTGTGTTGGTCCCTTTATGCTGCTAAAACTCCTCTGACCCAGTGGTTCATCAGAACCTCTGGGGATCCTGTGGATTCTGTGGATCCTGTGGGTTGCAGGGTGGGTCCTACCTAGACCAGGCTGATCCTGGACCATCCCACAGATGCTCCATCAGATGTGGATGTGGGGAGTGTGGAACCCAGGTGAACAGCTTAGTTCTGTCGTGTTCCTCGGACCACTCCTGAGCAGTTTAATTTGTCCTGCTGAGGGTGGCAGCTGGCATCAAGGACTGCTGTTGCCATGGAGACTAGGGGGTTGTTTGTCCTGCAGTGTTTAGGTGGTGGTACATGTCAAACATCCACATGAATGTCAAGGTTTCCCAGCAGAACATTGCATTAGAACAAGATGATGGATGTTGTTCACTTCAGCTGTCAGTGGTCAGAATGTTGTGGCTGATTAGTGGATCTGTCTGCCTTTACTCTGACATCCAGAGTTATACAAAAGTGTAGAATGTGTGCAGTGCAGAAGAGATTTACTTTATTGGATGCAGGTTTTTGTTTTTTTTAAAGGAAGAGCATTTTTTTATCCACCTGAATGAAGACCCAATCTTTCCCTTCAAGGATAGTTAATAATTACTACGGCTTCCATAGTGGTCCCATCAGAGAAAATCATATCCATATACAGATTTTTATTAATTCCAGGGCTGGTTCACTAAAGATTAGAATAATAACTACATCAGATAATTCTTTGTCACAGTTGGAATTTTGCAGACTGAGAGATGGTTGAGAAGGTTTCAGTTCTTGTTTTAGCAAAATATGTTATAATAGAAGATCTTTATTGTCATTGTACATGAAATTATCTGCAAACCAGCAAAGTGCATCAGTCTGAGGTATCTAAAAATAAATAAGTAAAGAAAAATGCTTCTAAAGCCAATAATAAACAGAATATTTTGAGGAAATATTCTAAAAAGGAAAGAAAAGCTCCATTCTCACTCCTCTCAGGATAAACTGTCATTAAAATTGACTTTAAATTTAGCTTCAACACAAGATAAAAACATTTGCTTTCATTACTGATGTTGTCAAGTTTTAATAAAGTTCATGCTACTTTTATAAAATGATGAAAGTGAATAAATTGTATTTGTGTGATCTGTGTTTGATTTCTGTCTTTTCTCCTGCCATCCAGATGTTCAGAGGCAGATGATGCCACATCTGGTCCAGCTGATGGAAGGTCTTGAAGTTCTCTGACTGGCCTGGACTGAAGATGGTCGTCTCACTGGATTTAAGGTTCAGATGCTGTTATTTGTTTAGTCCATACTAAATGACACAAATCCACAACTGTAATTAGTTTTTTTCCTTGTTAAAAGGGTGTTTTCCTGCCACTGTCACCTTAGGGCTGCTCTGGGGTTCAGGCATATGGGTTCTGTAAAGCGTCTCGAGACAATTTTACTGTAATTGGTGCTGTATAAATAAAATTAAATTGAAAAATTTGAATTGAATTAATTTTATTTCAGGACTCGGTTATTAAATGTCAAAACAATCCATGTAACTCTAAAAACTCAACAGCTTTACAAACTCTAAGATTAAACTCTCCACAAGGATCCAAAATAAGTTGGACTTCTACATGAGAGCTTTAATTATTCATCTACTTCCTGAAAAGTTTGGTCAATAAAAAAGACAAAAACTAATGTTTTCAGCTGAACTAAAGACAGACTTTGTGATTTTTCTGCTCACATGTTGTGTTGTTGTAAACTTCCTCTTTCAAATAAATAGCCTCCTAACCCCCTGGAAACCAGTGTTTGTCCTGTTTTTGTGTTGCTCCTCTGCGACCCTAGACAGCCAGGTCCTAATGTTTTTTGAGCAACACACCATACTATGACGTTTTTACAATGAGGGTTCTACTATGCAACCAGTTTGACATGTTCAGGTGTTCTTTGTGTGAAAACTCAGAGATTTCAGTGATCAGAAGATGGTTTTCAACTTTCTTTATTAACTTTCTGCTTCAACTTTAAATTTCCTTCACTAACCCAGCCCTCTGGACTTCCAGGAAGCTGTGTTCCTATTGGCTGTCCAGGTGGCTGCTTGGTGTTATCAGGAACACCTGAGCAGCTCAGTGTCTTCCTGCTTTGTTTAGCTGCAGACAAACATTTCCTCTGTTTCTCTTCACCACTGAACTGGGTTTGGTTCTGTTGCTTTAGTTTGTTTTTTAGGCGTTGGCTTGCAGCTTCCAGCAGTAAAATCATCTTTAATGTGTTTCTTGGTGTGTTTTAGGGCTTTGTACTGGATAGTTGTCTTGGTAAATGTGGTTTTTTAGCCACAGTTAGCACATGGTGCTAATGTGTGCAGTGATTAGTGGATTTGGTGCAGCTGAGTTGTGTCTTTATCTTGGCTGTAGTGAGTCTTCAGAGGTTTCTGGTCAGACACATTCTGTATTCTTGTTTGAGAACCAACGTTGGTTGTCCAGAAGGTAAGAGTTCCTGTCCTGATTCTCTGTTCTCAGAGGTTCTCTGGTAGGCTGCAGGAGACTTTAGCGTTTGGGTTGTGCTAGTTTGGTTTTTGTATGGTTTCATTTGGACGACTATCTTGAGGCCCCTCCATGTGGTTTAGTGAGGTTTTCTGGAACAGTTCTACAAAGCAACCTGCAGCAGAAGAGACTTTGAGAGTTTTTAGGAAGTTCTTGAGACCAGACTTTAGAGCAGCAGAAACATTTGTCAGCAGTTTGAGCAGGAGAAGGTGATCTTCAGAGTAGAAATGAGACAGAAACCTTCTTGACCCGTGTGGTGAGGTCCTGTACCAAGAGTTTGAGCAGGTTGTGAAGAGTCTGTAGGTCTTTGGTCTGAAAGCACAAGAAGAGTCGACTCATTAAAGGAGAAAACAGGAGATATTGTTGGTTCTTCTGTCGCTTTGCAGTTTCCTTAGACTGAATATCAAGTTTATATTTTAAATGATTTCCCATGTGAGCCCAAGAAGACTTCAATAAACTCCCTCCCTCCCCTGAACACAACAGATTATACTACCACGTTAAATGCTTTTTTAAAAAAAATGTTTTTGAGTTTTAATCATAGTTTTTTCTCTTTGCTTGTTTAGTTTTGTCATCTGTGTGAAAGGTGCTAAACAAATAAAGTTGAATTGATAAACTGAATAATTGACTAACTCATGATTGTGACAACAGAAGTATTTTCGTTGTGATTAAAGGGTTTATTTCATTTTTAAGGTTGGGGTTAAAATCTTGACAGAAAAAAATTAGAGAAATAAACTACATAACAAAAAGCAATAAAATCAAAGGGAAAAAAATTTGATAGAATAAAACTTTAAAAGAAATGTTTTTGTTTGAAAAGTATTTTTTAAGTGTTTAATTATGTAAAATATTTTCTCTGTAATTTTTAATAATTTTATTTTAAAAATTTTGTTTAATTTCATACGTTTTGTATCGTGTTTAATTATCTCATTCAATATTTTGTCGGTTTAATGAAGTTAAACATTAAATACAATTAAATGACATTAAACCGACAAAATATTGAATGAGATAATTAAACACGATACAAAACATGTAAGTATGAAATTAAACAAAATTTTAATTTAATAAAATTATTAAAAATTACAGAGAAAATATTTTACATAATTAAACATTTAAAAAATACTTTTTAAACAAGAATAAGATTAAACATTTAAAAAAATACTAAACATTTAATTAGATTATTAAACCTTTAAAAAGACAAAACATTTCATTAAAAAAAATTCAATGTTTAATTAGAAAATTAAATCTTAAAGACAATAAAAGGAATTACACAGAAAATACAATGAAGCATTTAAAAAGACAAACATTAAAAAGTGGTAAAACATTTAAAAAGAAAAACATTAAAGATTTAATAGAAAAATTAAATATTGGGAAAGAAAAAAAATTCCAAACAAGCCGATAAAACATTTGAAAAAACAATTAAACATTAAAAAGACAAAACATTTCTAAATCAAATCAGACATTAGAAAAGAATAAAAGGTGAGAAAAGAGCAAAACTAAACATTTAAGAAGAATCAAACTGAAGACAAAACATTTGAAAAGACACCAGTTAAACTTTAGAAGATCAAATTAAACAGAAGAGACAATAAAACGATCAAAAAGAGCAAAAACAGATAAAGATCTTAAAGTGTTTTCTAGTCTGAAATGAAAACATCAAGTTGTTTCTTCAAACATTTCCTCTTTCTATGTTCTTGGTTTGATTGTGGTCAGATTTACTAAGAACTCATTTCAGAAAACTGTTTTCCAGATAAAGTCTACTAGTAGTTGAAGGCATCGATCAAACTAATGTTACCTTCTGATCTCCACAAACTTTACTGTTCAGTAAAGAGAATCAAAGTTTGTTGAGGATTTCTAAACAACCCACAGGTGAAGGTCTGAGAAGAACTCAGATGGATGGTCTAAATGTGAAATCGAGACTCGTGGTCACAAGTTTTAAGGCTTCTGTTAACCAGAAAGTTCAAACTCACAGAGAAGTACTGAGAAACCTTTAAAATTTCAGTCCTCAGACTGTCGAAAGGTTCAAACTAACAGAGAAGTACTGAGAAACCTTTAAAACTTCAGCCCTCAGACTGTCTGAAGGTTCAAACTAACAGAGAACTACTCAGGAACTTAGAAAATTTCAGCCCTCAGACTGTCTGAAGGTTCAAAATAACAGAGAACTACTGTGGGTCTTAGAAAAAATCAGCCCTCAGACTGTCTGAAAGTTCAATCTAACAGAGATCTACTGTGGGACTTCGAAAATTTCAGCCCTCAGACTGTGTGAAAGCTCAGGTCCTGAGGACTCGGGAGGTGCGGAGGCTTTAGAAAGTCTTGGAACTGAGGGTTCCACCCTCCAGCACAAAGGCTGAAGTCCCACCTCCTGAGAAAAATGGTCGAGCTGAGACTCAAGTTAAAAAAAAAAAACTCGAAAACGACAAAAAATAGATGATAAATGCGCAAAAAAAAGAAGAATTAGTATCTGAGCGGATAGCTCAGGGGGATAAGAGGAGAGACTATGGAGTGGAAGGTCGCAGGTTCAAGACCTGCCACCGGCAGTTTTGTTTCTTTGTCTTTGTCAGGATTTTGAGAAAATTTAAGAAGTGTCTGGTCTTGAACCAGCGACCTGCAGCTCCATAGGCAAATCCTTAACTCACTGAGCTACAGATCAGATAAAAAGAAATAAATTCGTCGTCCCTTTGGCATCGTAGTTTCTGTGTGACCACATGGGTGGAGCCAAGGCGGAGTCTGGGTGGAGTCAGGGCGGAGAGTAGGCGGGGAGGTGGGTGGGGGAGTAGGGGGGGAGGCCACCACCCACCTCCCCGCCTACTCTCCGCCCTGACTCCCCCCACGGCCCACCACACCTTCCCCCGCCCGACGAGTTTTTCGAGTCTCCACGAGTTCTTCGAGTCTCCACAGGTTTTCCCGAGTTTCTGGAGTTTCCACCAGGTCGGAGGCAGAACAAGTTGTCATGAAGAGGCCAAGATGGACTGACTTTTTACAGCGACTAGAAGGAAGACCACTAGAAGAGCAGGTCTTTAACCACCATCCATAAAATCCATGGAGTCGGCTCCACAGAAATGAAGGGAGGTCAACATTTATCAACCTCCATCCAGATGTTCAACTTGATATCTTTACTTGGAGATTTTTAGCACCACAAACCTTTAGTATCACACTTTATTATCATTTATTAGGACTTTAATGGAATCCGCCAGCAGATTTAGTTTTTATTGACAAACTTTATTCTTGTCGTCGTGGGACTGCGGTATTTAAAACTCTTCCTTCTATTTGACCTCATGTTTATTAGTTTTAGTGGTGAAAGTTATTTTAGTTGTCAATTAGTCTCTTAAAAACTAAATAATAAACTGGATTAGTCAAGAGCTTTACATTTCTTATTTTGTCATATTTTAAATGACAAAAAATATAAAAAAGCGCCTTGTTACAATTTGACCTGTAACTGGTGTTATATAAATAAAACTGAATTAAAACTGTATGTATCTTGTAATGTTGGAGTAATTCAGCCATATATGTTGGAAAACACATTTTCTTTGTCCATTAATCTGTTGTTTTCTCCACTAATTAATTTCTTGATTTGGTTTATAAAATGTCAAACCCAAATATATTCAGTTTACTGTCATAAAAACCAAAGAGATTTACATTCATGATGCACTTTTTATCTTAGTTAAGTCAGAAAGATAGTTGATAATGTGTGAATTGTTGCAGCTTGTGAGCCGTAGAAGGTTTTAATCTTTGGGGCCGAGTGTCAAAAAACATTTAGAAACCAACATCAATAAAACACTCAACAAAGATTTGAACATCATTAAAGGGAAATCCAACTTTTGCATGACAATGTCTAATTAAAGGAGATTTATTTCCAACGTAAATGTGTGATATTCATCCTCTGGAGCTTTCTCTTCACATCGTCTTCCACCTGGACTGGTTTGGTCGGGAGCATGTGCAACAAACATTTGAAAAACTGCACTTTAACATCAATGAATGACACTGAAGTTTAATCTCTACATAAATGAGACTGAGTCTGGATGTGCTGCTCTGTCATTAACTCCTAAGTTTAGGGAAAGTTCAAACAAAAGAGGACAGTTCAGATAAGACTTGAGAATGAGCTTATTCTGAACAAACATCTCAGACTTTCTGAGCTTCAGCACCTCTAGCAAGATATTTTAACAACAAGCAACTCAAGAGATCCAGAAGTTGGAGAGAGTTAGCTTTAGCTGAGCCAAAGAACATGTGGGACGCTAACCTAGCAAACATTTCAGACTATTCTCTGTGAATTCTGGGAAATAATTTACTATTTAATGACAGAGCTACACATCTTAACTCAGTCTCATTAAAACAGACTCTAATTCAGTGTTATCCATCCATATTAAAGTGCAGTTACCCAAAATGTTTGTTGCATGAGCTCCAACAAAACCTGTCCAGGTAGAAGGCCACTTTGACAAACAGGAAGTGGAAGATTCCAAGCAGATTTATAGAAGGGGGAACCGGACTGTACTAAGTGTGGTCCAGTATAGAGGGGTGTTTTGTGGGTTTTTAAGGCTGATAATGATTATTAGTGAGACATTTGGAGTAGATATTCATTTGCAGTAAATGAAAGTATTTAAAATCTTGGAGTTAAACTTAGAAGAACACAAACTCTAACAGAAAACTTTGTTGATACGTTTTTGTTTTGTTTACAGATGTTAAGTTAAAGGAGTTTTATTCGTGACGTATAACTAATCAGATCACTCCAGAAGACACAGCGACCACAGGTAGATTAAGGTTCAGAGCCAAAGTAGTGCCATTTTTAAATTTATTTATTATCGTAAATCGGTAAAAAATAAAATACTGATAATCAGTAAATCAGTCAGCCCACAATTACTACAATTCTACAATGTATGTCTCTTTCTGGATTGTACTCAGCTGCATGCCTTCGTCCACCAGGCCTCCGTTGACTCGTCCCGCCTGCCGTCTCTGGAACTGAAGCTGGATTGGAACAGACCAAAGTACAGTCCAATCACGATGCCAGCTGCCTCTCAAAAGGCTCCTTCATCTGGCAGGTGGCGCCACTTCTTCTGAGGGGAAGCTGAGCTGGCCCGGCAGAACTTTGGAGATGTGTTCCACTGGTTGGTGGATGTGTGGGGAGATAGAGAGGGACCTTTGAATTATTCACAAAGGAAAACAGGGAGCCCATTGGTAGTTTTAGTTTAGGGAGCTACTGCGGTGTGTTTTGGGGTTTTAAGAGGTGAACAGGAAGAGTTTTTTTTTGTATTGATTATCTTTTACTTTGTTCCTGGTTGGAATGCCCATCAATGTCAACATGAAGTTCACTTTTAGTTCTGTTTATTTATTTTTATTTTACTAACACCCATTTGCTTTTAACCCCCTCACATGTTGTGTTGTTATAAACTTACTCTTTCAAATAAACACTCGTCTAACCCTCTGGAAACCAGCGTTTTGACTGTTTTTGTGTTGCTCCTCACCTACTTCAGACAGCCAGGACATAACAACACTTTGTGGACTAAAGGCTAAACTATGACGTTTGTTGGGTGACATGCTATACTATAAGCTTTTTTAATTTACATATTACTATGATGTTTTTGTTGTTTTAGTTTCTTTTGTTGTTTTTTAGCAACATATAAGAATTTGAACAGTTTTAAAAATTACTATAGTTTTACTTGTACAATGAAATTTTATTCTATGGCATTTTTGAGACGACATATTATACTCTGATGTTTTCTTGAATAACGTACTATTTTGACAATATGTTGCACTGTGACATTTTTTGAACCACATATCATACATGACAATTTTAGGCAACATCCCATCATTTTGTGCTTTTTGAACCACATAATAATCTATGGGGGTTTTTTTTGCCGACATGCTATACTATGAACTACAGGCCATACTATGTTATTCTTGAGTAAAGCATACTATACTTTGACATTTTCTGAACTACATCCTATACTATGGCGTTATACACAGAGTGCTTTGGTTACATGTTGATTTATAATCTAGATTTTTTTTGTTTTATTTTATGATGGGATTACCACAGACCTGACTGTGAACACTGTTGACACTCACCTCAGGGAGACGCTGTCTAAGATCTCAAGGCTGCTTGGTCGTGGTCTTTCTGGTCCTGCTCCAGAACGCCTTCATCAACTACGTCTTCTTTTGAAGAGGCCCTCAGATGCTGCAATCTCTGACCTTCAGGAGGAACTGCTACTTTCACTCTGTAATGAGACGGCGGTTATTTTAAAGACCCAGCTTCTGGCGGCTTTGAGTGAAAGTTTAACATCCATCAAAACGGAACTACAGACAGTTAAATCTGAGCTTTCGGTCAGTATTTCAAACATCAAGTCCAACCCAGCTGTCCTAAAGCATGCTGTGGGTGAAACGGAAACTTCACTCTCCACATCACCGACGACATCGTCACAGTCCAAAGTAGAGCACCTGTCTGCTGAACTTTTAAAAGTGGACTATAAATGTGAAGAATGTGAGCAGCAGCAGCCTGTGAGCAGCAGAACAGATGTGATCAGAAAGAAGTCATTTTCTTTTTTCTTTTCTTTCTGGTTGACTTGATGCTGTCAGATGCAGATGTTGGAGCTTATTCTGATCTTTCAGGATAAAAAGCTGCTTTTCCTTCACATACTTTTCAAGAAATTATTCTCTCAGGTTTTCTCTGCTATTTATATTTTTATTATCTGTGATTATTTCATTATTTCATAACTGTAAAATAAAGTTTGAGGCATAAAGACTCATTTGGTTATTTTATTCCTGAAATCTTTGACGTAGCAGAACTAAACTTCCATTTTCCTTCTTGTATTTCTGATACTAGAACTAAATGTATCTTCAACACATATATATATTTGGTCATTTCTTATGTTGCTGCTGTTTCATTGCAATTATATTTTAATAATCACTTTAAATAGATAATTGAAAAGAAAAAAACTGGCTCTGAAATACTCAATGAACTGATACGTCATCTAGTGTTAAACTGAATAAGAATTCTTAATAATATAAAATGTAACTGACTGAGCTGTATTAATTAAATCGAGATATTTCAAATTGAAAGAAACACAACATTAACTACAAGATTTCAGTCAATTAAACCTTAAATTCATTTACCTAAGAAGACCATCCTTTAATGTCTTACCTTAAAATGACCTAGATTTATAGAAAATATAGGTGAAAAGAAAAGTTTCACACTAAAGATTAATCACTGATGAGCATTTAAGGGCATGAACTCAATTATTATGAGGAAACAGAAATCCATTTCTAATATTTCTATCAAGTATGTTTATGTCTATAAAATATACTGGACATCAATAAAAATGTCTGCATAGTGAAATATATGAAGTCCATCTGCATTTATACATCATATTGATGTTTAAATAACGGGAACTGCAGCCCACGTTCAGTCAAGTTAGCGGAATTACGGATAAACAAGGTTTCCAGTTGTCTCTTTCAAAATAAAAGCCGTGATTTGTTTTACGGAAAAATTACGTGATTTCAAAAATGTGATTTTGAAAATGTAAATCAAACTGTAATAAGCGTTAGCCATCTGCTCCACTTGCTCTGAATAATTTTGCTCATGTCTTTGTCAAGCCCAAACAAAAAATTAATCCATATTCTGGCTACATTACCGACAACAGCGCCCTGGAGTGACCGGAAAGGTTAGCCGAACAAGCGGAAGTGCTAATGAGGTCTGCTCTGGCACAGATTATTACCGTCACACATGTAGCTTTGAAAATAAATCTTCTACGAGACACAGAGCTGTAGCTCCGTTTCAGTGTGAGCTCTAATGTTTCTCTGTGTGACTGTGTCTGACTTCCTCTAATAAAATCCTCCTGTTCACTGGGAGCTGCAGCTAGCATAGCTACTAGCACGCTCGTCTGGTCCGATACAGTCTCGATGATGACGTTTCACGAGTACGTCAGAACGCAAGTCCGGACAGTTACATACTGAGAAACGGCCATAGTCTTCTTACCGCAAATGTCCAAAGCTGCTCGTCTTCTCCTCCGGCATCAGGAAACGTCTTCAAAGCTTCTTCAAATCCAAACGAAATACAATCAAAAGATCAAACTAACGTCATTGGTGCATTCAGTTGCAGTCGGACAACGGAGTTGCGTTCAGTAGCGTCGGAAATCGGAGTTTCAGTAATGTAAATTTCAGCGTCATGCACAAATTCAAAATCATTTTGAGGACTTGTGGGCCTTTGATTGGCTTCTTTTTAAAAGACTGTTACTCAATAAAAAATGAAATGTTCATCCTTCAACCATTAAATAGTACTATACCTTTGTAACTAATACAACTAAAAGGCATAAAAACAGACATACTGCTATATTGTGCCTGTTTTAGATGTAAAATACATCTTGCAGTAAAATCTAGAAACACTTCAAATAGGTACAGCTGTAATACAAATAAATCATTATTAAATAAATAAAAGACAATCAAGTCATCACTGGGTAGAGCAGGAAAAGGTAATCCATGTTAAAAGTGATGGGGTTTGATTTGTTATGTTTTCAAATGGGCTCCTGTCTGGCTGTTTTTTTTTCTCCTTGGAGCTGCTATAACAGTGAATTTTCCCCACTGTGGGATCAATAAAGTTTATCTTATCTTATCTTATCTTATCTTATCTTATCTTATCTTATCTTATCTTATCTTATCTTATCTTATCTTATCTTATCTTATCTTATCTTATCTTATCTTATCTTATCTTATCTTATCTAATGGAATAACTGGTCTATTTGGAGTTTTTCATGAGTGTTTTCAGAGATGAATAATTAATGAGTGCTCCAAGTTTTCCTGGAGAATGAAATACAGAAGAGACTTTAGTACAGGGGAGTCAAACTCATTTTAGTTCAGGTTCCACATTCAGCCCAATTTGATCTCCAGTGGGCCGGACCAGTAAAATCACAGCATAACGACCTATAAATAACAACTCCTAATTTTTTTCCTTTATTTTGGTGCAAAAAGTATATTCTGAAAATCGTCACTAAAGGAATTATCTTTTTACAAAACATTATGAACAAACTGAAATTTCTTAAGAAAAATAAATTTAATTTCAACAACATTCTGCCTCAGATTCTAATTTAAACATTACAACTTCCAGATCCCAGTTTATTTACAAAAAGGTACAAAATATTTAGTCACAGGTATCTGGAATTGAATAATATAGTAATTTACTTCATGATCAAAACAACAAAAGGTAGACAAAAAAAGACAAAATATTACAAAAATGAGACACAAAATGTAAAAAGTGAGACACAAAATGACAAAAATATGACACAAACAGCAAAAGTCACACAAAAAAGAACAAAAAAGAACAAAAACAAAACAAAATATTACAAAAATGAGACAAAAATGACTAAAACAAAATGCAAAACAATAAAAACATGAGACAAATGACAGACAAAAAAAACAAAAAGACAAAATATTACAAAAATGAGACACAAAATGACAAAAGTCAGACAAAAAAATGACAAAAAAACAACAAAAACAAGCCAAAATATTACAAAAATGCAACAGTCAGTGACAAAATGAGCAATCTAGTATTTTATTTTATGATCAAAACAACTTGTCATGGTTTAGAAATTATTTTACATTTATAGTTTTGCATATTTATAGTTTGTAGTTAATGTCTTCTCTGTAATTTTTCCACTTTGAGGGCCGGATTGGACCCTCTGGAGGACCGCTTTTGGCCCATGGGCCGCATGTTGGTCACCTCTGCTTTAGCAGAATCCTTTTCCTTCTACACCAAATGCTTGTGATTCATAATATCAGAATATTAAACTGTCCTTAGCAAACCCAAAAAGAGCCTCATAAAGAGCACATTAATCTTCATACTCAAAGAGTTGCTAAACTTGTTTTTTTTTTCCTTTTTGATGCACATTCAAGTAAGTTGAGCCTTGACTTCTTACTCTGCTCCACTCTGCACTACCATGAGGGGAATTCAGGCTGTTTTAACTGGAATTAAACACTAGATGGCGGAAGTATCTTTCAAACAAGTCGTTGATGTGACTGCATCTGTGTGTGGATGAGAATACAAATTCACAGAGGCCTTCTGCTCTGACACCACAGTGAGCTTCTTCAAAAAAAAACAAAAACATGTATACAGAATATGGTTGTGTTCGAGTACAAGATACAGAATAAATCCTGGATTCAGTCAGTGTCAGTGGAAGGTCTGTAAGGAATGAGACCATAAGAAGGTCAAACGGTGCTGAATAATTTACATTTAAATGCACTGCATCGCTTCTCTGTTTATTTTGTTTTAATGTTTCAGTGGTATCTTGACATGCATTTAGTTTTATTTGTACAGTTTCATTAGAACTACTCCTAGCAAAGAAAATGATCCTCTCTCCTCTCCTGAAGAGGTGAAGGGAAGCAAAGGGACAGATATTTCCAAACCTTGACAAACAAAACGATTTCTAAAGCCAGAACTGTCCAGCACCTATTCTGTTTGGTGGTTTAATGTATAACAGTGCATCAAATTTTACAGGATGAAACATGTTTTGGATGCAAAATCTTAACCTGCAAACTAACTAAACTATTATAAAGCGGAGGGAAATGGAAATGCATCTCAACAGTATCTCATATTTGTAACAAGGTAATCTACCAGTTTTGTATGTTACTCATATCCCTGTTAAGGTTACTGTGTGCTTTTGTAATTTCATTGATAAGGTATGCTTACGTTGTTTGTAATTTCAACCACAAGCTGCATGTTGCTTACCTGCTGCTTAGACTTTCGGTGTGTATAATGCCACTATTTGAGCAGATTCTGCCACTGCTTTATATTCTTTAAAATCAAGGTTTTTTTTTACTTTGTTGTCATCATGTCCAAATGATGTTTTTTACATGCTAGGAGACATATCATGAGGGGAAATAAGCAGTTGACACCATGGCTGAGCATTTCCACCCTGAAACTGCAGTGCACTAATTACAGATTCAAACACGCAGATTTAGACTTACAAGGTTTCTTATCTAACAAATCTAGTGGCGCTTTTCCACCAGCACCTCCTCGACTCTACTGGGTTTGTGAGGTTTTCCATCAGGACTAGTACCTGGTACCAGCTACTTTTTTAGTTCCTACTGGGCCGGGGTTCCCAGCGAGCTTAGTGGAGCCGATAATGTGACGTCTGCAGAGTGCAGGCCACTGACTGGACAGGGAGTGATGACACATGAGAGCGACTCCTTCACCAAAACCAAACCCGTCATTTTTTAAAAAACTGGCAACAGCGACGGTGCGCATTGCTTTTCATGGAACTAGAAAGCCACAGACCGAGCAGCAGGTGTACCATCGCTTCCATGTCCTCCATTGTTGTGCTGCGTTTGTGTCGCACAATAATGACGTTACGGGACTTCTGGGCCGCCGTGCTATGACAACTCCACCAATGATGAGGAGGTACTCAGTGTAATGGAAAACGACCGAGACCGAGTCGCGTAGAGGCGAGTCGAGTAGGTGCGAGACGAAAAGCGCCTTAAGGAACCAAACCTGTCAACATGCAGCGTGGACATTTCATAATTCTTCTTCAGAATCAGGTCCTGATTTGAAAATGCATGTCTGAATTTCTCCAATATTGCAGCTCACCATTGTGCAGCGTGGAGTAGTTTTACAAAAAGCGAACAGATTTAGGTGAGCTGGTGTGCTTGAGCTGAAGAAGTGGGAAGCTTTGCATTGAGAAAGAAACAAGGACTTCATTACTCTGCAAATTGTAGAGGAAGCAACTGTGTAGAGTGACATGGGAGATATTTTAAGGCTGGAAAGGATTACTTAATGAAAAAAGCGACTAAATGTCAAAGTTTTTAGGGGTTTAATCAAGAACAAGAGAGGCGACCAAATACAGTTGCTGAAATAATGTTGAAACATCGGTTATATATAACCTACAAAACTAAAAAGACTTTCAGTTTTCAACCACATTTAGTCCGAAGTCTAGACATGTTTCCACCTGCAAAACACCACATCAGCGCTCGTCGACGTGCAGCTGAACAGTGTGTTCTGATCAGCAGGTGGCCAGAGGACCGGATCATTTTTTCCAAAATGCATGTTTGCTATGAGCTGAAAATCCAACAATATGAGCTGACATGTAATTAAATTTCCCTCTCATTGTGGTTTCAGTCACTATGCATCGAATCCAGATTGTGTTCATTTCAGTTATCATTTCAATTTCACACCGATGGAGGCAGTTAAAGTGAAACTTGAACTGTGTGCGTGCGTGCATTCAGCGGCCGAGAGGTAAAAAGTTGACAAAGTTCCCACGAGAACTTTCCTTTCGGGTGTCTTTATTCAGGAAGCTGTGGCTTTGAGTTGCGTCGACTCACATCTCCTCATCAGCACAATGCGTATCTCTCTATATGCATGCCCTGTGTGTGTGTGTGTGTGTGTGTGTGTGTGTGTGTGTGTGTGCGTGTGCGTGTGTGTGTGTGTGTGTGTGTCTATACTTGACAGTCAGATGTCACCCCATGTGTCAGGTGGCCCAGAAGGAAACCCCAAAGGAAGCAGGGTCAGGCCCAGGGAGGTCAAGCAGAAGTCAAACTGCCTGCTTTCATCAACAAATTTCAACTCTCACTACGCCCCGTCAACTGTCTGTCAACCACAGTCTGCACCCAAAGCTTCCAGTTTTGTTATAGGAAAGGCTGAAGTCGTGCTACTGCAACGATTATGCAAAATAGCATCACAAACTTTGTGAAGTGAGAGCAACTTATCTACCTGAACTATCAAATCGTAGCGAATCTGTGGTTATGGCTCAGATATTTGCAGCTGCACAACACAAACAACAGCAGTGACACAAACACAGAGCATGACATTTTGAATTAAATAGAAAGATTTATGTTTAATAAAAGTCGAATTTGTGAAAATAATTGATTCGAATTGACAGAAGGAGGTAGAGCAGATTGCTGTTGATTTGGGTTTTGCAGACTTTTCTTCAGATTTCAGGTCAAGTATCTGTGCATAGTCTGGTCCAAAGAGAGCTGCAGAGTTGGTTCCTCCACTCCACTACAACACACACATGCATACAATGTTAAACATCTGAATGATGACACTAAGACCAGCTAAAACCTGCTATCTTTAGAGAAGTTCCCTGGAATGCCACAAAACAGTTTCAATATTATTCATCTAATGGAGCTCATACCGGCAGTTTTACATGTTTTAGTCATTTGAATATAACACCAATATTTTACGTTACTTTTAGTCATTTTATGAGGTAAACTAGAGCCAAGACAAGTAATTGTTCAGTAATTTATCAAGCAAGAATGCCAACATTTTTCTGGTTTCAGTATCTTAATGTGAGAAGTTGCTTTAAGTTATTAGCTTCATATTATACAATGCATAAGCACTGGTTGCTATAAAGTGGCATAAAGCCACCTTGCAAACACTGCTCAAAAACTTTAAGTTTAGTTATCTGTTGTACCGAAATGTATATTTAAAGCTGTATGTTGCAAATGAATGCAATAGTACCAAGGAAAGGCTGTATAAACCTTCTTCATCACAACCACTGAAGACGATTTCATTCACAGGCTTCCATCGAAATGGAAATCAAATCTAGTGGAACAACAAAACCCAAAGACAAAAGTGAATCTGACACGTTTTCTGTGTTAAACAGGTTGTGAATTGTGGGTACAACTTTGATAGCGAGTGTCAACAACAGTTCATGTTTGCATCGAAACATGAAACCCCAAACTCTGCAGCCGCTTTAGCAGCTGCGTGAGGAAGTTAGCTGCTAACATCCGCATGCTAACAGGCTCACAATGACAACGCCAACAAGATGATGTTGAGATGGTATAAAGCTCATGTTCACCATTTTAGCACAGCATACTAGCATGCTAACAATTGCTAATTAGTGGGTCTGACTATTGGATTTTTGGGGTCGATTCAAATTCTAGGGTGTAAGAAGGGGTATTGCTGATATATGTTAAAGGTATGTTGAAAAGGGAAAATCCTGGTGTGATTTTTTTAAATGATCTTTTCAGCAATGTATTTGACAAACTAGTTTGAAATCTGCCATAAAGACAAAGTTTGACTCACACAACCATCTGCCCAGCTGTGATACTCTGCTACATGTGCTGCCAGCATTTCTAAATTACCCAAAACATCCTTTTCTGTCTTATGTTCTGTAAAAGAAAGTTTTAATGTTGTCATATATCAGACAACATACATCTGTGATGGTCAACTGATATATTGGTGAAGCTCTAACTAGCACTGATTAGCAAACTAGCTGAGGCAGATCGGGATGGACTTAGTCTTGCAGGTGTTTTGGCTTATAAATTTAAGTCCTTTTTGACTTTATACTGGCACTAGATGAAAAAAAACGATAAAGTTATTATTCATCCTTTAAATGAAATCTTATGGCAATCTATCTACCAGTTGTTGAGAAATTTCACAGAAAATAAACTTCATAGTGGCCAGAGATGGAAAATCAGGGGGTTACCAGAGAAATAACATCCAGTTTCAGGCAATTGTAAAGGTCATTTTCTATTTTTCAAAATTTCCACCTGACAAAAATCCCCAAATTCAGTCAGCAACTGCTGCAGAGCTACAAGGACAAAGCACACACTATGGATAAACACTAAGGCAGCATGAGATTTCTGTCAGTTAATGCTGATGTTATTCTTATTCTTTTAATTGCCCTCTGGGGCCAAATAAAGTTTTCTCAATAAAGTTTTCTGAATCTAATACTTCTTCTAAAACTGCTCAACTGCAACTCTACCAAATCTAATGCAACACAAATAAAAGGACGGCATCCATATTCAAAGTATTATGCTCAGAAACCTTCTAAAAATGACAGCAGGGTGCATTATTTTAGCAATAAATGCGACTCCCTGGTTCTGGCACAGGGGTGGAGGTGAAAGGTTTATCCATCAACAAAACACAAATTAGGGGATCGACTCAAAGTACGGTTAAAAATACGTCAACAAAATGTGTATTGTGATGGAATTTCTATTTCAAGATAGATTCAAATCTCTTAGAAAACTTGTGAACACACCTGAGGACGTAGGTGATACTGAGGATGCAGAGTGGCTGGTGGGTGCTTGGTCTGGACCTGGACGGTTTGACGCTGGGGATGACGGCACTGTGAGTCTCCACCCAGACGTAGCCTCCGCCTCTCACCAGCATCCGGTACTGACCGCTGACCGACTGACTCTTCAGGCACACTGCAGGGAGGCGGGAAATCAGTAGGGATGTCCGATCATACTGATACTATCGGCCCGATATTGGCAAAAAAACGGAAAATCGGTCAATATTGTTATCGTTTATTTTGCCAATCATGAAAACTGATAAAATAATGTTTGGATTTCGCCGGCATTTACTGGCATGAAAATGATGACATCATCAAACTGCATCGTGAAGCGTGACACTTTGAAATGTTTCCATTTGTTGCACTTCACCTCAAGCCTGAAGCATCGTTTTGTACAATGTAGTGTCCAGATTGTAATAGACTCATAGAGGGAGGGAGCTGGTGAACTGTTGTTAGAGACAATTTAAAAAAAAGGCATTTTTTCCATAACTTCAGTTGAAGTAGTTTTCTTATTTTGCACAGACAGTGTTTACATTTGGAAAGCCTTGTTGCATTTTAGAATGCATCCAATGGAACATCACAATAAAATGAGGCATGATGTGTTAATTCCACCACAGGAGATATGTGATGTTACCTAAAATTAGTTAAAGAGGCACATATACCGGTATCGGTTGATATCGGCATCAGAAATTGAGAGTTGGACGATATCGGCATATCAGTGCCTCATTTCTAGGGTCCCTAGGCAGGCGACCCTAGAAATGAGGCATTTACACTTCAGTGTTGTCTATGTTTTGTGTGTTTTTGTGCATCTGTGCTTACAGTTTAGGTGATTTTTGCTCAGACAGTTTGCGTCCAGCGTGTGACAGAAACTGTAGATGGAACGACCCACCAGCTCGTCAGGGGTGTAGCCTAAAAGAGAAGTCACTCTGCACAAACACAAACAGCAATGTGGATTTATTATAAGCATCAGCTGGAAGCATGTTAATGAATTAGTTCCTGATGATCTTCACGGTAGCAGATGTTCTGAAGCAGAAGAAAGATTACGATTCACGGATTTCATGCTGTCTCAAGTTAAAAAAAAAAAAAAAAAGGGAAGATACAAGACAACAGTCATAGTTCTGAGTGATTTTTGTTTCGTTTTTCTCTCGCAATATGAATCCATTGAGATCCAGTTCTTCCCTTTTGTGTCCCTTTACTGGAAATTCTAGAAGTCTTGTGTACTTTAACCTGTATTTTAATCTGATATATTTGTCATCTTTATAAACTCATTAGAATTTTAAATAAAGTTGTGTCAGTTGCAATAGTGTTGGGCTGGACGTTATGGGATTTTGAATTATAAATATACCATTACTTGATCATTGTTTTGCATTGTATTGAGTCATTTTTACCTAAATTAACTACTAATAAATTGAATATTAGATATTTTTTCATGTATCTAGAGTTAATATTGCCATTGTATGCCACTGATCTTTAACAAAGAGCCTATTATTGGTTGGATTTATCTCACAACTGATTTATTTACTTAGTAGAAAAAAAATCAGTGGAGCATAGTTCGTGTATAAAATGGGATGAGTACTCGGTTTAATCATTTTCCTTCCTTTTTTCATAATTTCATAACATACGGCATTGCATAATGAAGTCACAATTCCTTTTTATTATGTGGAACACAAACTCCTGTTTTTCAGCTGAACTTTTACCCACTTTTAAACTTTATTTTGAACTTTATTCTTACACACATCTTTTTAATTGACATCACCTGCTGGCTAACAGTGCTTCTGCTTGGGTTTTTGCAGTTCAGTCCCTTTCTGAAGATGACTGCATAAAAGCTGCCTGTTGAAATAAACACGCCGGCTGCTCGCGTGCATACACACCTCTGGTCGCAGTACATGAACCTCATGTCCATGCTGTGCTGGCTGGTGAAGGTGTGTGTGCTGAGGAGTGTGTGTGAGAGCGGCAGAGGTCTGCAGGTCAGCAGGAGGCAGGCGACTGAAGACGGGGTCATGCACACCTTCACTCTGCCCTGACAGTGCAGAACCTGAAATCATAGAGCGTGGAAATAAAACAAACAACAACAGAAACTCTGTGGTGGAAAAAGTGTAAGTTTTTGTTTCAGGCAGTTTTATGTTTCACCGACCTTCCATGTCGCTGACTTGAGGTTGGCGCTTCTTCCTCTGTGGGTCAGAGCGCTTTTAATCCTCATGACGAAGTCCCTCTTCTCACCGCACCAGACTTGCTCTACAAAAACAAGCCATTTATCAGTGCTTATAAAAAGTATTGACCCACTTAAAAGCTCTCCCTTTTTATTGCCTGTAACCTCAAATCATGGTCAATTTAATTTGGCTTTATGAGAAGAATTTAAAAAAAAAAAAACATCTTTCATGTTAAAGTGAAAACAGATTTCGTCAATGTCAATTGTCTTGATGGAAAAAATCTCTTTAGTTGTCTTGTAGATGACCTCCAGGGTTTTGCTATACTTTGCTGCATTAATTTTATCCTTCACTTTTATAGGCCTACCAGGGCCTGATGCCAAGAGGCATCTCCACATCATGATGCTGCCACCACCGTGCTTTGCAGATCCGATGGCGTGTCTGTAATAATATTCTGAGTTTGGCTAAAGATGGCGTCCTGTCTGATGCCCAGAAAGCTCAATTTTGATGTCATCATACCCAAGAACCTTCTTCTAGTTGACTTCAGAGTCTCCTACATGCTGAGATACAGTGATAATAGATACAGTGGTACCTCGTCTATCGCAGGGGTTACGTTCCAGACCCCCCCCCCCAACCAGACAGGCAAAAATCCATGGAGTAGTGACCATATTTGGTTTTTTATTTATATATACATTAAGGCTTCAAAAACCCTCCCCACACATCGCAGAGCAACACTATGCCCAGCGATCAGACGTCTGTGTGAAATGGAAGAGGCCAGATGCTGAATGCTGCTATACACAGGACGCAAAGGAGATGATGCTATGGTCTCTGAGCCAATCAGAGCCCAGCGCTGTACACTACGCATTTTATTTACGTTAAGTATTCTTTCAATATGTTCTAATTATTATTTTACAATTTTTTAAAATATTGTTTTCAATGTTTTAGGCTAGAAAATGCTTATTTTACCGCAAAAATAATTAAAATAATGTAGCGATAACAGAGCGGGTCACTATGAACTGTTGTGCTGCAATGCATCATGGGAGTTCGGGGTTTTGGGGGTTTAAATGTCATTATTGAGATTTATGTTAGTGCTACAGTGTTATTAGTGTTTGTTTTATTGTGTTTTTGTGGTTTAGTCAGCCTAGTTAGTTTTGTACAGCTTTGTGTTGTCAGGACTGTGAGTGTGAAGTCGTGTGTTATTCCTGCCACATTTTCTATCGTGCTGCTCTCCGTGTGTCAAAATAAAAGCATCTACCAGTTGCAGAGTGCATAAAAGGCAATTATCCTTTCCCCAGTGTCATTCTTCAATGCTACTTGCCACAATAACAAAGAAATACCGGTATACTGTAAAATCCGTGATACGGCGAGGGACCACTATTTATGATGAGCTTTTTTCAATGGTGGCTTTCTTTTGGTCATTCTCCAATAAAGCTTTGGTGAAAAACAGGCTCAGTTGTTGTGTATAGGCATCTCAGCTGCTCAATCTTGTAACTCCCTCAGAGGAGCCATAGGTGTCTTGGTGGACTCGTTCACAAGTTTTTTTCTCTCAGTTTTGAGGACGGCCTGCTCTATGTGGCCATATTCCTTTCATTACTTAATGATGGGCCCAACGGTGCTCTAAGACAAATTTTCTTCTATTCTTTTACTTATGCTGGTCAGTAACCTTTTCACTGAGTTGTCTGAAGTGTTCTTTGGCCTTCATGGTGTAGTTATGTCCAGAGCACTGAATCACCAGTAAATGGACTGTCCAGATAGAGGTGTCTTTATACTACAATCACTTGAGGCTTATTCACGGCACTCAGATGATCTCCATTCCAATAACTGTGTGACTTTTAGCAACAGCTGGGTGCGCCTGTGTTGAATTTGGTCAACTTGAAGGTGGTGAATATTTATGCAGTCATTTTATTTATTTTTTTTTTTTTACATGTTACAAGTAACATTACTTGGTAAAAATCTGTTTTCATTTCGACATGAAAGAGTCTTTTATTGTAAATTCTTGTCAAAAATGCCTAATTAAATTGATGACTAAATGTTAAAAAGCAATAAAGGGGAACACTTCCAACAGGAGGATGCTTTTAGTGGACACTGTATTGAGCTACATGAATAAACAGATAAAAAAAAGACTGTATAGTTCCCAGTGTTCACACACCTGCTGTCAGACGTAGATTATGTCTGATTTCTTCATGATCACAGGGGTGAGTGTACTCAAAAATATTGTGTCCCATCAACTCAGTCTGTCAGGAAACAGAAACTGCATATTAATCTTTGATATCATGAATGCACAACTGAAACATCGTTCATGTGTGTTTCTTTACCTGCGTCAAGCCCATGTACTTGGTAACATTATCAGACAGGAAGATCATGTCTCCTTCTGTGGACAAAACCATCAGAAATCCCTCCAGGATCCTCAGGTACATGTTCATCTCAGACGCCTCGAATTCCTCTTTCACGTCCTCATGCCATCCTCCATTAACATCACTCTGTTCTTCCCCACCTTCCACTATTTGTTGATGTTTTACTTTGTGCCTGGTCTCTGCATTTCCTAAAACAGAGTAAGAAATGAATTCCTGCCAAAATGGTTGCTCTCATGGATAACTTTTCTACTACACATTTCCACTGTGTTCGGAAATAATGGGAACTATGAGCAAAGGAGAACAAAGGATGTGGTACATTTGGAGTCTGTACAATTACATGTCCATGTCTGTATCACATGTTAGTCTGTGTGTTTTCAGGGACTTCCTCTGTCTGACACCTGTCTGAAACCCACCAGTGAGCTGATCTCATTTCACACAGTTAAACATGTCTGACTTCTGAGGCAGCAACCACAAAAGTACTTTTTTCATTGTACTCAAGAGCTCTTTCACGCACAGACTTTCTCCATTAACTATCTTTGCACAGGTAGTTTCCTTTAAAATATATGGTATTTTAGACACTGTATTACAAATACATTCAGATCTGAATTTATGCATAATTTTTGGAAATTTTCATGTTGGAATCTTTTTTAAAGCAGCCTCAGAAATCAGTTTTTTTTTACACCTAAAACCAGCAAACCTCACCGCTCTACTGAACAGATTCACAGATTTCTAGAGAGGGCATGTTTCTTCTATGCATGTTAACCTACTTAGCTTCTCTTTGCATTATTAAACACCCTGTTTTTGACATTATAACCAGCATATTTTGACAATCAGAATAAAAACATAGCCCAGAAAAAGAAGATTAACCACTATATTTTAGTTATATGCCTTTAACTGTGAACAAAGCATTCTCTCAATTTTTTTGTATGCAACATTGACCAAATATAATATTTAAATACACATTAATCTGCATCTGCATAAATATGTAAATATAGCTTTTGCCAGTTTGTGTACGATTATGAAACATTAAACATGTGAAGAGGCTTTTTCTGTTGCTACCTTTGAGCAGCGTGTGCAAACGTATGTAGCTGAGGGTGAGGCGGATGACGGAGGGTTTGTCCAGGTGACTTCGGATGGAGGATTGGAGCGGCAGAAGGCGAGACAGATCTCCAAACACATCGGACTCCACTCGCCGTCTCTTTCTGGCCGCCTCACGGCTGGTCGCTCTGCAGAGATCAGGAGGCAGGAAGAAATAGGACAAATGAAAATTAACTCAAGCTCTTTTAATAACATTTAGATTGGTTTTATTAGATGGAAATTACTTTAAGTGCAATAATGTCAGAATAAATTCATAAACAACGCATTATTTCAGATTACAGATTGCTACAGTAACAAAAAAAATGCTATTCTATTAGGTAGTGGATTGCATAATGACAAATATCATACTTCAGATTTACAGTAAGATTACAGTAAAAATCTCCAATACAATGGAAACTATTAAACACACTTACAGACTGTATTATACACTAATTGAATGTAAAGCGCATTTACTCAAGAACTGCATTTAAGTACTGATAATTATAAGAGTATTTCCACTTTGTCAGAACTTTTCATAAAGTAATATTGTGCATTTTACTTAATACCACTGTAACTCTTCTGATTCTGATTCAGAAGTTGAAAAAACACCACAAGCGCATGGTGGGAAAAAAAACCCATACATCAAAACAATTTCTCAACTTTGCAGGAACTCTGAAAACCTGTCATGTTTCTGCTTGATGACAGCGACTTTTCTGACATTATCTGAGAGCTCAGTGAATTTCTCAACATGTAACACTTCTTCAATCTGCAGCTTAAGGCTATTTTAATTCTGGAGAGCTTTTACTGCCTAAACTGCTTTCGTTTTATGTAAGATTTTAATTGCAGGCTTTTAACTTGTATTTTTACAAGGGTTTAAGTGCTTCTGCCACCGCTGATGAACTGATGGGGAAGGACAGCGGGGCATTGTGGTCAACTTTAAAGTCACACAGCACCAATACACAACCTCAACAACAGACACAAGTCAATTCAAGTTCCTTTTCAAAAATGTATAAAATCAAACTGTCTCTGTGCACAAAGCAGCATACGGTTTTACCTTCTCTTCTCCTTGTCAGCTGTCATCGCGTCCCGCAGACGTCTCTATCGGGCCTCATGGCGAATCCTGGCACAGAAACGAAGAGAGGATGGCAGCAGGACTTCACAGCACAGTGGGGGATCTCGCCGCTACAATTTGCACCATTGCAGGTAGTCTACTTCATCAGGCAGGCAATTAGCAAGTGTTCCCCCGCAGCACAGATGACTTGAACTGACTCTCCTCTTCATGCAAATCACCTTACAGGCCTCCAAAAGTGAGCTCTATGATAGGTCAGATGGCCAAGGGAAAGAAAAAAAAACACCTCATCCTCCTCTCTCCTCCCTCCAACTCCACCCCTCTCCTCTCTGCTTCTCTTGCACAAAACTTTCAGAGCATCCCACAAGCTTGCTTCTTCACAGCAGCAGAATCAATAAAAACACACAAAAAAATAGATGGAAAGAAGAGAGAGAGGAGTCTGGGATTGATGTAGACAGCTCAGTGTTTTATTGGAATCAGACCAGACAGGACTAGCCCGGCTGTTGCACTACATTTTGGCACAGAGTAAGATAGTGTGACCAGGAACAGCCCTACCCCTGGGTGCACAAAGCTTCACTACACACCGACTCTACTGCACAGAGAGCAAACCAGCTCGCCTTCCAATCACTGTACAGTACACGCAAACCACAGTCCTTCTCTGTGTGTGCATGTGTGTGTTTGTTTGTAAGAAAGAAACAGTGAGAAGAAGGAAGAAGAAGGAGGAGGAGGAGGAGGAGGAGGAGGAGGAGGAGGAGGAGAAGGAGGAGGAAGCAAAGGACAGAGTCTGTATGTGGTGTTTGGTGTGTGTGTGTGTGTGTTTGAAATGAGAGGTAATTCAGCTGCTGGTTCTCCACATTTCTTATCACCCGGCTGTAACAGACCTATAATAGTATAGCTATAGTATTATACACAAAGGTTTCCTCCAGATACACTTTACAATAATAATAATAATAATAATAATAATAATAATAATAATAATAATAATAATAATAATAATAATAATTATTATTATTATTATTATTATTATTATTATTATTATTATTATTATTATTATTATTATTAGAATAATAAAAAAGAGCAAGAGCAATAATAAAGAAAAGCCATTCTTGAAAAAAAAAAGCAAAAGTCTGAAAAGCGAGTGGTTTTGGCTGAGTGAGACGGCTGCTGGAGGCAGGGAAGAGGGGAATGAGGCTGAAAACACTGATGGTAGCTACAGAAACAGAAAGTCACACATGACAGGGAAGGGGGAAAAAATATCACACATTCACACGCACAAAAAAGTACATTCACGATTTAAAAACTAAAAAAAAAAAACGCCCACGGGCCGGCACATTCACTACTGCAGGACAGACGCGGAATCTAAGAAACGAACAGATGGATGAAATGGCTGGAAATCGGGCTTTTTTTTCACTGCTACACAGGTCGCCTGTAACACTCTGCTCCACATAATTAGTTCAATAGCCTGTAAAATGTCGACATTCACTTTTACACACACTGGAGGACAGAGAGAGTGAGTGTGTCGGACAGTGAGAGCAATATTTCAGTCATACCATAACCGAAAGAAAACGCATTTTGAGGAGAAAAAAAAAACGAAACACATGAACAAACAAGTCATAAAATATATAGATAGTCAGGGTATTGCACAAAGGGAGTTTTGGCCCTAACTGGTCCACAATAATGACAGTAATAACACAGGTAGGGTTGCTTGTCCATGCGCCACGACGCTGCGTTACTAGCAGACGATACCAAACACAATACAGCCACTCAACACAGGCTATATACAGGCCTCTGCACCCAGCACCCACAGTCCACATGTAGAACAGTGCTGGGAGAGAAGCAGTGGAAGTGTGTGTGTCTGCTAGTCTGAGCATGTGCAGTGAGCTTGTAGCGGTGTGTGTGTGTGTGTGTGTGTGTGTGTGTGTGTGTGTGTGTGCGTGAGAGCATGTAAACTCGTAGTGTTTGCGTGTTCGTGTGTGTTGTGAGAGCATGTGCAGGTGTGCATATTCATATCCATATTCATATTTATGTTCATATTCATAACAAAACCCAGGCAACAAGAACAACACAATGCAAGTAAATAATATTCCATAAAGTAACAACAACCAATAGTTTCAAAGTAAAGGAGTGACTCGGTGTGTGTGTGTGTGTGTGTGTGTGTGTGTTTTGTAAAGGGAGTTATGGTTCTACTGAGTGTCAGCTTGTGTGTGTGCGTACGTGTATGCCAGGTGTAGTGTTGCTGGATCAGTGTGTGTGTGTGTGTGTGTGTGTGTGTGTGTGTGTGTGTGTGTGTGTGTGTGTGTGTGTGTGTGTGTGTGTGTGTGTGCATCTTAGGTCTGCGTCTCCTCAGGAGCGCAGTAGGAGAAGTCCTTGAACTCCTCCTGGTTGATCTGTCGGATGATGGCCTCGTCCGTGGGCGTCAACACGGGGTCCTCCTTGGTGAAGTCCTGGTCGAAGTTATTCACGTCTCGCTTGGTTTTCTGCACAAACAGAACGGGGAAATGATGTCGGAGGAAGAAACTATATGGCAGTCTAGTGCTGTGAAAATGAAATTATAGCGACATCTTCTGCCCAATTAGACATACTGCCATTTTAATGTGATTGTATTTTAACACACACAAGCATGCTGTTATCTACACAAATGGAGGTGTAGGAGACACCTTTAAGAATCGCAAGAAAACTCATGAAATAATCAACAAAAAATCTATTCCTGCTACTTTCACTTCATTTCCCATGAATATTTTTTGCGAACCTATATATTTTACTTTTCCCTAATCTTTATTTTTGCATGTTCTTGTGCAATTTGATGATTTTAGCTGCTCCTTCGGAAACTTTGCTATGCTGCCACATGATACCTTTCACCCTATAAACTCTCAAGAATTAAACTGGAAAAACTGTTGGATTTTCAACTTTCCAACAGTCCTTGCACTAATCATGTGTAACTTTTGGTTTCATTAACTAAATAAAAGCTTAAAAACCATAATATTTAATTAAAATCATTTCTGCTGCAATCAGAAGTCCTGAGACTTCTCGGCTGAACTGCAGGCTGTGTTTGCACGCAGCAGAGAGTGGACAAGAATGGAAACAAACGAAAAATGTCAGTTGTATCATCTATAATAACTTCATACGTAGTTAATCTAATAATAATATCAAAATTATGCAGAAAATTATGCACCCCCTTTATTTAGTTTTGCTGACACCTGTAGACACTTTGCATATTTTTTCATTTACTATAAAACAAAAATTGAAAAGAAATTCAATTTTTCAATTTTCTTTCTTTCTTGTTTTCTTTCTTTAATCATTATTTATGGAATTACTACCTTGTTAGACTGCATAAAAGACATTTTTGAGCTTTCTCTACTTTTAGCCACTGAGGTGCAAGGCGTCAGTTAGCTCACTTTATTTACTCTTTAACATAGATAATAAAATCATGTGTCTTTGGTTCAAGTCATCAGTGGCTGCTGTTCAGAAAAGTTACACAGTCCTGCTTTAATTCATGCAAACTTTAGATCAAAGAAAATGGAACAAGATTGACAATTTGTCACTCAACCCTATGCACAACTTTTGGCACTGGTCAAGCCTGTGACATAATAAACTACAAGGAGATCTAATGAAATGTACAGTCATATAAGATCATCACAGTGAACACTTTTCAGATTTACAGACTGTGGGATGTAAAATGTGTTTTGTGAGGGATGTGCTATGGTGTGTGTGTTTCTTACAATCCGAGGTTTAAAGGGTGGTTTGACTTTCCTCTGCTCCAGCAGGATCCAGTCGATCTCTCTGAAGAAGGAGTGGGTCTTGATGGCTTCCTCGCAGCCCTGGCTCACCACGCAGCCCAGACGCTTGGCCGGATTCTTTGTCATGAACTGCACACACAAAAAAAAAAAAACCCAGAAATGTGATTTGAAATTATATTCGTCTGAAGCCGGCTCCCTCAGGACACTCGGCTGCGGTTTCATCCATAAAATGGACAGAAACAGAAGGAGGGGTTGGGCAAAAACCATTTCAGTGCTAATAATAGAGCCGAGGCATTAATGGCTCTGTGGACGGTACAAACAAAGAGGCGTAGCAGCAGAGACATGAAACCGGTCAGCAGAGAGTTGGTGTTACCGACTGTGACGGGAAGCTGTGTCACTTTTGTTGTGCTGTGTCTTAGCTATTGTGGTTTTATGATCACATTGTTATTACTTTAATCTTTTTGACTGACTTTTGTAGTCTTCTCAGCATCAGAGAAGCATGCAATGTAACACCTCTGCATGACAACGATGACCAAACGAGCACCAGGACACTGATGAAAGCTTGAATATCTTCTGTGAAGTGCCTTTTTTCAGACTTAACTTTTGGAGGTCACAGGCGTCTATTTCAAAATGAAGCCATCCAGGTTAAAACTGCACTCCATTTTCCTGAAAGTTAGCTTTTTAGTTCTCAAGGACAGAACTACTTTTACCTGTTGCTCAAACAACATCTACATGCAACCTAACCCCACATTTGCAGAGACCAAAAAACTTACTGCTTTTCTGAAAGTGTTGGTCATGAAACACAAATAATTGCTATTAATGATTTAATTGTGTTTTATGGTTCATTTATGCTTTATTAGTTTTACATAAATGGCATTAGCACCTTTTACTGCCAAATACTTGCTTCAAAACCAACAAATTGCCTCCTCAGAGGTATTGAGGTATCCTATTTCATTTGACTTAAAACCAAAATGTGCCTGCAGTGGTACTGTGGTGATTGGCTTTGCAACCACAAACTGTATATGAAGATGAAGGTGTAAAAAATGAAGCCAAAGTGGAATAGCACTAAACCTGCATTATCTCTAACAGTCAGCAGGGGGCGACAGATCTGAACTCAGATTGTATAGAAGTCTATGAGAAAACGGCACCACTTCTCACTTGATTTGCTACCTCAGTCAACATTTTCCTAAAAGGATTATGACCTCAATTGCCAGTTTTACAACTTTCTGAATATAATATGATGTTAAGTTTGTATATTATGATCCAAATTAGAGTAAAACTGACGAGAAAACAGGGCAGCTGCAGTATCGCTGAGAATAATATCCTCAGGTTGTCCAGTCAGATTCACCGCTCACTCATTACTTTCAGTTTTGAAACACCAAGATGGTGATGGTCAGATGCCAAACTTGAGGCTTAAGAACGGCTTCAGAACTGTCGTCTACATAGCAATGGGTAATTTCAGGGTCACTACGCACATCTTTTACATACAGTTCATGTATACATGTAAATCCACAGCGGTAATGTCAATAAATGCTCACTGAAACGCACTCAGTCACATATTAGACGCCTCGAGGTGCCATTGAACTATAGAAGAAGGGGGTGGAAAAATGTCGTGCAAATCAAAACATGACATTTAGTTTTGAATTAGTAATTGAATTGAAACAGTTTGAATGATTGTGGTCATCTCAAATAATTACAATCAAGTCATTATGTAATAACAGTGACAGTATGTCTGGAGCCGTGACTATAAAAATCCTGTGAGTGAATAAATATTCTGTCCACAGCAGCACAAAAAAGATTTTTAACTCCTTTTTCCCGCATGTCTGACTTTCTTTTCTAATAAAAATCTAAATAGTGGTCAGACGTGAAATCTCTCCCTGCTTAATTTGTACAACTTCGATCAAATTAGCACTTCTGTCTGTAAATATGAATGTAGTTTTTGTTATTTTCAAACTAAATAACATGATATTTTTTTGTGTTATGCAACTGGAGCAAAGACACAACAGCTTGTCATTTCTGGCTTCTTGGATAGAAAATAGAGTTGCAAGAAAATCTGTACTTCATGCAACAGATGGAATATTTTCACATCTATACAGTTAGAAGAGTCTGAGGATTCTATAAATACTTTCAAAGCAGCATTAAATGTTTCCAAAAGACCTTCTGGGGTTTTTCTGTAGAATCAGAAAAGAAAAATCAGCTTCAAGATGTTCAAAAACAGCCTCTTTCCAACCACATTTGTATGAACAAAAACCCAGACGACTTGATTTTTTTTTTTTTTTTACAGTAGATTCTCTGATTGGAACATAAGCTACTGAATTTAATTACAGTAAAATTAAAGCATCCTTCAATTTGCCCGGGACAGCTTTAAGCACCAGGAGGAATCAGTGAAAGAGAACTGAATAGCTCTTCAAACACTGCTAATCAAATAAAGAGAACGTTGGATAAGGTGGAGGAGGCAACATGTACCGCTCGAAGGATTGAAACGGCCTCTTTGCTGAGCCACACAGGATAGAGGACGTCGTCATGGAGAATCGACTCGAACAAGTCGTCTTCGTTGTCGGCTTCGAACGGAGGCTGTCCGGCCATCATCTCGTACATGAGCACCCCCAGAGCCCACCAGTCCACAGAGGCTCCGTACTCCAGCTCCTGCAGGATCTGAATACAACAACGAGACACGGTTCAGCATGGAGGGACGTTCTGCATCTCACGTCCATTAGAACACACTCACATACAGAATACGCCTCATGCCTTGTGTTTTAACATTTTTAGGAGGTGCAGAGAAAGCAAGCGCTACATAACATCTAACAAAGAAGCCTTTTTAAATGTCACCAAGAAGAACTGAAATTAATTACAGAAAGATCCCCTCCAGGCATGTTTTAAGAGACAAAACAGTACTTGGCCTTGAACAATAATTTATGTTTGATGTCTTTTTTTATTATAAAGAAGCTCAATTAACTAGTTGGAAATTCTTAGAAGTGCATTTATTCCTTTCCAAAAGAAAAATTAGGAACTTATGAATATGCAAAGAAAATCTGTTTGACTAGTTTAACTCCAGTCTCACGTTAACTACACATTAGAACAAAGTTAACCCCAAACCAGTAAGATCCTCCTCATGTGGACATGTCTGAACGTGAGATCTAAGCTGAGAAACTTCCTTCAGCAAAGGAATCTTAAAACAGATCTATAGTGCTGAACTACTCATACATCATTCTCCACAGTGAACATCAAACACGCACTTGAAGTGACAGTTACATAATTCTGAATGGAGGAGGACATAAAAAAGTACATTAAAATGTAATTATGAAAATAAACAGATATAATCAATCACAAAAAGCTACAGTAATCTGAATAGAAAGATTAGTGGAAAAGAAAAAAGGAAAGACAAGCAGAAAATAACCAGAAAAAATAAAATAGAAGTCCTTCTGTTTCGACCAAATTCTCTGAAACTCTTCAGATAATATTGTTTAGTTATTCTGTGTCACCCAGTTTTCCAGTTTTGTGGATTAGTATTCTGGAAAACTAAATTTGAAAACTACCTACAACGAGCAGATTTATGCATAGTGTGTGTGCACAGTATTTCCCTGTGAAATACAGGCTTTCAAAATGTAAATTCATAAAGAAGAACTGGTTGTACGCATAGAAATCAGTTTACAAATCAAGGTTAGAACAACACAGCCTGCGTCGACGGTTGTAAAATGTCTTCTTTTGCCACATCTGTGAGAATTCAGTCAGCTCTGGCTCGGCTAGAAATCCTTTAAAGACTGAAAACTACAGATATAGAGTATTAAAATGATATATATATTATTGTCATTTTTTGTGGTTTATCAGAGCCTGAAAGTGCAAAAACAGAGGAAAACAACTTTCCAATAATCATCTGTGATGTCAAGAAATTTACCAAATCTCAGCTTAAAATTGTGACATTTCATCAACATTACTTCATTCTAGGTATCTCATTCAAAAGATCAAAAAAATAAACAGTTTGCTTTAACCAGAAAAAAAAAACATTGGTCCATGAAAAACCAAAAATTCTGAACTTCTTGGCACAGCCGGGAAGTTATTAGTAACTCCGCTATGATCAACAGTCACATGACAAAAAGTCTGAGACTTTCAGCTGAACTGCAGGTTGTGTTTTCACAGAGCAAAGACTATGGAGACACATTAAATACATAAGCAGGAAAATATCTATAGTATGCAGGGTTTTTATCCAGAATTGGTAACAACTGTAGGCACTTAGTGAAAGTGTACATGCCATGCTGGTTCCAGTTTTTTTCTTTTGATGATTTGTAGCATTCTAACTGTGTAACAGTTTACAGCAGAAATTTTTGACTTTTCTCTACTTCTAGCCATGATTGTGCTTATTCCTTAGAGACGCAGTAAAAAATGAGCCCGCAGAGAGAAAAAATGGAGGGAGAAAAAAAACATGTAGAAGGGTCAATATATAATTAAGAGTCTGTGGGATACTAATGCTTTTATGTTCATTATGATCATGTCTTTACAAATTCCATCATTATTTATTATGGAAACAATCACTTATTAATAAAAAAATGACTGGATATCAATAAAATGTCAACTAAATAACCGTCTGAATTTAATACCAACCACCTTCTAATTAGCTAAACAATAATAAAATGAGCTGATCCAGAAATAGTTTGGATTGTGTTCTTTTATTAAGTTGAGATCATCATGACAGACATTTTTTTTTTGGCAATATATCAAATTTTATCTGGAAAATATCAAATGAAATCCCTTTCCACTAAGTTCCCCATAATAAAAACACCTCTGAAGGAAGTGTGTTAATTCCAGATCACATGACCTGCTCCACATGATGTCATTTCCTCCTGAAGAAAAGACTGGCCAGACTCCAAGGCTTTCTGACTGATTTAATATAAAGTAGTCAACAGCTTTACTACAATATCTGTAGAAATAACTTCACATTTTCCTCAGTTGTATATATAATATTTAGAAGCATCTTTCTCTAAAATGCCATGTGGTGTTTGGTTATAGGCGGCCATGTTGATTTTAGATCTGAAAACAGCAAAAATGTCGACTATGATACAAAAAGTCCCGCAATCATACATTGACCCAGAAACTGCTTGGGATCAGAAGGTTAACTGACTGAGAGGACCTGGATATCGCAACCTCAGCTCAGTCGGTTTTTAACCAGTCTTAGAGGTCTTCTAACTCAAGTATCATCATCTCAGTTCTGTACGTTATATTAATTACCTAAAATAATGCAGCATCAGTACAGCATATATAAATAAAAAGGTATTGCGGGTCTTTAAAGACAGTGTCACCTCCTGCAGCTCACCTCAGGAGCGATGTAGTCCGGTGTGCCACAGAAGGTGGTGGTGGTAACGCCGTTCATGATGCCTTCTTTGCACATACCGAAGTCTGCCAGCTTACAGTGTCCCTCTGCATCCAGAAGGATGTTATCCAGCTTCAGATCCCTGGGAGAGAAAAACGCAGACAGACAAGAAGAACTGGCACCATCTGCCTTCCATAACAGTTTAGCTCTCTGGGAGAAGTGAGCATGCACCGTAAAAAAAAAACTGTGAGAACCACCACGTAATGCAAGTAAAGCCATCTGGTGCATTCCTGCTAGCAGAACCACGTATGATATCCCCGAATAATCACTTCAACCAAGTTATTAGAATCCTTTTTTTCTTCAATCCTGATTTATCAAGCCTTTCTATCCTTTTTCTAAGACATTTTACGAGGTAAATAGGTGAGTTTACCTGTAGATGACTCCGTTACGATGCAGGAACATGAGGGCTGAGGTGACTTCGGCTGCGTAGAAACGAGAGCGAGCCTCGTCAAACTTCCTAGATCGCTGAATCTGGAACATCAGATCTCCTCCGTTCACATATTCCATTACAAAGAACAAACGGTCCTGCAGACAGGAAGGGACAGAGACAGAAAAAGACTATAAGACAGAAATAAAAAACAAAGCGGGAGCATTGAATGTGCTCGTGTCGGGGTCCTACTCGTGTCTGGAAGCAGCAGTAGAGCTGGGTGAGGTAGGGGTGTCGGCGGGCCAGGGCCAGGATTCGCTTCTCTGTCATTGTGCAGTCCACGTCGTCGTCCTGTAGGATCACGTCCTTCTTCAAAACTTTGACGGCGTAAACGTCCTCTGTCCCCTTCAGCTCTGCCAACATCACCTGGAGAAGAGACGGACAGCATTAAGTAATAACTTTATTTATATATCACTTTCAAATCAAAGTGCTTTACAGAGCAAGCAACAGATAAAATACAATAAAATGATAACGGATAAAAACAAAGGCTAAGAAGACACAATAACAATGATAAAACTGATAAGAACAATATCTAAGAAGACACCACATTTGCACAAAATACAAACAAGAAAGGCTGATAACTCATATTTGGAACTGACATACATTAAATGCAATGTTTGAACAGCACATCATTCATAACTAGACTTCTTCAATAATAAGGGTGACTATAACTGACTTTCAAATAAGAGTGATTAAATTATCTCCTCTGTTTATGAGGGATCGACTGAGATTAATCAGTTTGTCTCATGCAGTTATGTCTGCTGTTCTTCTCTATTTTCTTAATCTTTCTCTGTTCTGTCACTTTTATTGCCCACTAAGCTGCATATCTTAAAGTATTATTAATTATTGTTTTCCAGACTCTGTTTCAAGTAAAACTGTGGCTGTTTTCTAACTTAGCCGCTAGCCGTTAGCCTTAGCCAATGTGAGAGGAGCTAATTTCCTGCTTTGTGGCAACGGCTTGTGTTTCTTGTTTAGTTTTAGCTGCTTGAGAACAATTTGTGGGACCACAGAGAGAGGAGGCTGCATCAGACCTGAAGTAGAGCATTTAATCTGCCAGTAATTGCTCAATAAAAACACCGACAATCTGAAAAATGTCAAATATCGGCCACAATAATCATCCAGGCCGATAATCATTCGATACCTACAAAATGCAGTTTTCATTTTTCGTGTTTCTATAACATAAGATATTTTTATAATATGACATTTTATATCACATCCATCAGCTGAATCAGAACTCTGAATTATTGTAAAACCAAATCTGGAAGTTCCTGCTTTTATCTCGCTACTGACCCCGGATGACGAAAAGCAGATTACACAATAAAAAAAATGTTACTGCTAAGATTCTGCTCTTTGTTTATACTGATGAGCCCACGCATTATGACCACCCTTGCTTGATATGTTGTTGCTGAACCTGCTCCAGACCTCTGAAGGTGCCCTGGGGCTTTCTGGCACCATGACTACCAGCAGATCCCTTAAGTCCTGGAAGCTGGCAGGACTTGTGGCACCGTGGGCACGTTCCAATACACCAGGTCGCCCGGTCAGAGTCTGTCACTGTTGGGAGATACTCGCTGCTTCTAACAGGCTGCACCCTGTAATCCTTGTTATTCTGGAGAAACGCCAAGCAGCCATTTCGCCGTAACGTACAGCCCTATCAAAGCCGCTCAGGACTTTACGACATCTGATTCTCCCACATCCAACATGGTAACTACGAGAACTGTCTGTTCATTTAGTGTTTAATAAATGGAAGTTACTTCAAGATATTCAATATTCATCCTCCTTCATCTGAGTGGTCACAATGTTTCAGCTCTTATTAAAAAATATAGCAGGAGGTTTGAAACTAACCCACTTTAAAGCATCAATAATAGATTTTTGAGGCATTTCAGGTTAGCTAAACAACTAGTAGACATTCATATCAGCTTCTAAAGATGATATCCAGAAGTTATGAAGCAAAATTAGCAAGACCAATATTCACCATCTTTTAGCTCTGTTTTTGGTCTCCACCAGCTTATGAGGGATATAAAAAGCTCTTTGGCTGCTAAATGCTCCACTATGTCCACCAGCTAGTCTCTCTAACTCACCATTTGGTGTTGGACAGATAACCTACAGTCAGCTTGTAAAGGTTTTATTGCCGCCTGCTGTTGGAAATTGTGCTGATGAGAGTAGCGAGGCTGGGACAAAACAGTAAATCTGCAGGCCATTAAATGAACACAATGAGCTGTAACACAGCTAAAAGCAGAGTCAGGTGGGTTAGTCATTACAAGCGACCCACTGTACGCCTTTATGTTGCATGTAGTGGAGAATTAAAAATGAAATATGTTCAAACAGCTTCCTGAATGTAACGTAATTTACATGTGAATTGGTCTATTCTGGTGATGTTGCCTTCCTTCTGCTCTTCTGAACAATGGGAACCCTGGTGAGCAGGGTGTTAATCAAAAACCAGTTTAATTATAAACACAATGAGCAGTAAACAAATAAACATCCCCCTCAAAACGCCTCCTCTGAGCCGTCGCACCTTGCCGAAGCTGCCTTTGCCGAGAACCTTGATAAAGTTGAAGTCCTTGAGGGTCCTCCTCTGGCTCTGTCCGTTCTCCCTGGCCGCCGAGGAGGAGGACGAGGAGGAAGAGGAGGTGGTGGAGGAGGAGGAAGAGGCGGAGGAGGAGGAGTGCTGAGGTCCCTGCTGGTCGAGTGACAGCGCGTCCTGCAGGCGATCCAACTCTGCCAAGTCTGTGGGTGTCGTCGGAAAAGCAGATCAGACATCAGCGAAAACATGCCGACTGCCTTTTTTTCCTGTCAGCGATCGGCTCATTATGCACAAAACAGAGGAGCTTTTTAGGGGTATTACTCATTTGTTTCCAAATACTTTTCGATAAACTTTTAAAAAGTGATGATCGCATCCTCTGTTAAAGTCCAGGATGACTCAGTTACATTATCTCAGACCGGGGAGATTAAATAACAGCAGTGACCGCTGTTGCTGTCATCATAGTTTTGGCTCGATTGGAACAAAAATGGGAGCATTTCCATGGAGGGAAAGTTAACTTTTTTAAAAATTCCTCAGCTTGCTAAGTGTGATATTACGATGACTAACTGTGACGAGCAAATGGTGGTGGGCGGTGGGGGAATAATTCAAGTTTAGTCTTGTATCTAGGAAAACAATAACACATTTAAGTACTTTAAAAGGAGCAACAGTATTTTTACTGAAATGGAATTACTACCTCTCACTGGTAAAACAAACACATTAATACCACACGCTGCTACAAAAAAAAAAACATGTGAAAGGGGCTTTGAAATGTTGTTGAATGTGTGTTTTCTTGTGCTGTGTGTGGCGTTACCCTGCTGTGACGGGGAGGTGGGGACGGCTGGCTGGCTGAAGCTGTTCTCGGTCTGAGAGAGCTCAGGAGGAGACTGGGGAGGGTCCTGCCCTGGAGTCAGCTGCAGACAGAGGAGGGAGATGACATGACGCTTACTTTAGCCTTAAAATGCTTCTAGGTTGAATCATGAGTCAGAGAGTAGAAACACAGAATAAACCTCGAACAGAAACGGAGCACTTTGAGCAGCCTACAGAGTCACAGAACACTAAAATATAACCCCATATCCTCCTGCACTGGTATATTCTCAGAATCCCTCAAAAGTCAGATCAGAACCCTCGTGTGCCTTCAGCGCCTCACTTTCAACCCTCCATTCCTTTTCTAGGCTCAGATCAACTGCTTCATGCGGTTCACGTAGATCCCACGACATCTTTGAACACAATCTGTGTAACACCGAATAAAAACCAAGAAATATTCCCAATGAAACACCAACACCAAAGTTATCTAAAGCTACAGTTCTAAACTCAACTCCTGAAGCTAAAACATGAACATAAATGACTTCAAAAATCACCCAATGTTTCTCACAGTACATTCATTATTAGTGGTCTCTTGCTATAACTTTGCATTTGCTGCCACTTCTACACACTCCATACCAATGCGTAATATTACATATTTATTAAACAAAGAAAAGCCTTTTTAAATAAAAAAAGAATATTGATTAAAGGATATAATTGAAAAAAATCACCATATCTGCACGATATATCACAGCCTGAAATTGTAATAACAGAAGATATCCAATTTTTTGAATGGTTTTTGAACTCACCATCTGTGACGTCAGGAAATTTAAGGCTGAAATTGTCAATAAAATCACTTTAAGTTTACAAGGTTAGAACAACACAACCTGTGTCAGCATTTGATGAGTGTCTTCTAGCCTCATGATATTTGTAACAATTGAGAAATTTGAAGAAAAGTCTGCATTTACAGAAAAGTCCATAAATCACTTCCTAAAACCCACTTTCATAGACTCACCGTCCAGTAAAGCTCTCTTTTCTTTCTCTTTTTTCACTCTCTGCCTTTTTATCCCTTTTAAATGTTCATTGCTTGTAGTCCCTCTTTCTAACCTCATGACCTTCATCTATTTCTATCTTTTATTTTCTCTCTTAACCCCTTGATGTGATGTCATCCCTTCAACCAGCTTTTAATCAGCTACTCATTCTGTACATTTTTGTCATTTTTTGTGTTCTACCTGTCAAAGCACTCTGTGAATGATCTTCTGAAAGGTGTCATACAAATAAAGTTATTATTATTATTGCAAATTAGTGTCATAGAATATTTAATTTCACCAGTGGGTTTGAAAGGCTTGACATCATTGAAAAAAATGCCAAAATTTCACCATTTATCTGAATCTCGTGGTAAAAACAGAAACAAAATTTTTTGTATTTCATCTTTCCAAAAGCTCTTACTTCAATCATGGGTGATGATGGGAAACTTAAATCTCAGCTTAAAATCTTGCTTTTTTTTTTTTTTTTTTTTTTTTTTTAATAAATCAAAGTGACTGTATTCTGCATGGGTCATTTTAAAAAAAAAAGTCAACTCGTGACAAAAAATCTGAGACTTTTCAGTTGAAATGCAGGCTGTTTTTTCACAGAGCAGAGAGGAGATGTATGTAAGCATAATCAAAGCATTATCAAGCTGTTGCTGTAACTGATTTCAGCCTTTAAACTACAGTATTTTCAGTTGTGATCCGTATTCCAAGTAACATCACAAACATCGTGTGACGGGTGAACAGTACTTCGGGTCTGTTTTTTCTTTATTGTTTAATTTCTCCATTTTTTTCTGCCTCAGGACGTTATTTTACTCAATAAAGAGTATTTAGATGGCAAAAAATGCTCCTTCAGTCCGTTTAAAAGGTTCGTTTTCATCACTCATTTAACAGTCAGGATGGCTTTCCTACTTAGTGGAGTTACAGTTTAAGTAAATTTACTCCATAAATGGACCGATTTCACTGCAAGACGTTGCTATTTCAGATGCAACTGATGATTTAAACAGAACAGCTCCTTCATAAATCCAATTAATTCACTGTTTTTTTTTTTTTAAATTGTCAGTGAATAAGTTGATTTTTCTTGTTTTAAACTGATAATTTCCAATCTGCTGCATCATTTTCTTTTTCAGAATTTATTATTTTCTTTCATTTGAACAGAATCTGGCGGATTTTCTAGCTGGGGTTTACTGATTTTTACAAATTCAAAATGTAAGTACTAAAATAAGGTACATAAATAAGTATATATTTATACTAAAGTATTGGTAACACCAGTAGGCGCTTCAAAATGTTGTACAAGTTTACTGAAATCTTTAAAAAAAAAAATGTTTACAGAATAGACAATGAGAGAAATTTAACTTTAAAAAAATATAATTTATGGCAATAAAAACATACTGCACAAAAGACATTTTTCTAATTAATTCTACTCACATGGCTGTGCTTTTTCCACTGAGGTGCAGGACTTTATATTGTGGTAAAATGAGCTAAAATGAGCCCAAAGTGAGTAGAAATGTGACTGAAAATGTGAGTAAAGATGGGTGTAACGCTCATGTAGGAATAATGTTAAGAGATGGTTAGCTCAGCGTTGCACCAACACTGGAAACAGGGTAAACAGTGAACCTGGCTCTGACCTACCAGCACCTCTACAGCTCAGGAATTAACCCATTCTATTTATGCTTCTGCTGGTCGCCTGCCATGTTGATGAGAAGCCTCCAGGAGGAAGCAGCACCTGGCCAAGAAACAGTCTAACACATTTCTGTACAGGTTGAGCAAACAAGCTTTAGAGGTGCTGCTAAATTAATTTTATGAGTAGATGCTAAGCTAAGCTAACCAGCTATACAGAAATTTCTCACTATTTCTTCAAAAATGTTCATATCTTATGACTCCAACCTTTAAAATCAGCAACAGGTTTTCATATCTTGCTGTTGCCAGTGTTATTTTCATGCATTTGTTGTAATTAACTGACTATGAAATCCATGAAAACTGCAGTCGCAAACAGGACAACCACAGCTAGAAATAGAGAGAACTAAAAATGCTTTCTGTGAAGTAGGACTTATAATGCTATAAATAATTTTTAAAAACTAGAGAAAAATTCTTTAATTATTTAGAATTATTTTAAAAAATTGCAATAATCTGTAATCAACATGTAGAACAAGTGTTTCCTACGGATGTTGTTCATACTGTAAAAAATGGTATACTGTACATAATTTATCTCTTACACTTTTAATTTGTTTCCATTCTTGTCTCCTATCTGTCCTGTAAAAGCACAGCCTGCAGTTCAGCCAAACAGTGCCTGAATTTTAATCATAAACTTGTTTTTTTTGCTGCTAAGTCACTGTCGGAAAGTTAAAAGTGCCGCAATTCTTCCTGTTCTTAGAGTTTCAGGCTGTGATAAATGGTGCAATTTTGGCAGTTTTTCAAAGACAACATGCCTTTCAAATCCATGAATGGGTTCTGTGATTCACAGGGTTAAAAAAAAGGACCCAAAAACAATTTTTAGAAAGATTCTACAAGTACAGCCCTGTGTTTAAATGTGAAAATGTATACAGTGACAGGCTTAATGTGCACTCGGTTACCTTCCTCCTGCGTTGTGCTGTGCTTGAGATCTTGTCAGGTGTGACTCCCAGGTCAGACAGGACCTTGGCGATTCCTCGGGCGTCTACACCGCAGTTAGGAGCTACATTGGTCTCACATCGCCTGTGCACATTCATCTTACACACTGAAAACAAACACAAACGTATGACAAAAGATCAGGTGGATCCTAGAGAACTTTTCTGATCTGTTGAGTCTAAAACCCTGCCTGCTCACTATTATTTTGTTATTTTGGAAGCTAGTCTGCAAAGATTTAAAAATATGACACTTCTTTCATGTGTGAAACCTCAAAAATACAAATTGCACATCTCAAAGTGCATCATCTGGAAATTGCACTATTTGTTTCAGTAGTGGTGCAGCTATTTATTAATCTGTCTGTTAAACTGTTAAATATTTTCCAAATTAATCATTCTGTCTGTAAAATTAAGAAAAAATACCTTTCTGGTCCTGAAACTAGCAATTTTAATGTTTAATCTTTCTTAATTTAACAATTACTACAAGTATCTGATTCAATTGACCAATTGTTTCAGGTGTAACATTATTTAATTATCATGATGTTAATAGATAATGCTTCGAAGCAAACTGAGGAAGATGTGGAAGATTTTGTCTTGTGTTTCAGAAGAATTTTTTTTTTAAAAAGTTCTAAAATGGCTTATTTCAAAATGTCAAAAAATTCATTAACAGGAATGAGATATCCTGAAGAAACAAGCAGGACTGAAACCTATCTGATACAAATATGTGTGCTGGAATTTATGATTAAATAACTCTAATACAAATGTTATTTCTCATGTCATTGTAAATTAAAGCGCTTTTAATCAGTTACTTAATGTTTCTGTTGTGATTTCTGTTAACTTAGACATGCTACTCTATGCAGACTGTATACCATCCACTGATATAACGTTGTTTTTTCCCCTGTGTGTTAACGCTGTAATTTCGCTCACCTTTGCACTGCAGGCCCTGCCTCATGAGGCCCCACAGCAGGGAGCCACAGTGGTCACAGAAGGTTGGGACCTTGTAGTTGTGGATACTGAACTTATGGGGCATATTAACACTGAACCGCTGTGAACCCACCTACAGAGGGAGACACACACACACACACACACACACACACACACACACACACACACACACACACACACACACACATTATGGCAGGAATAATGCATGTGGCTCAAGTGTGAGTACGCAGCGCAGATTTATTCACCAACAATCTGAATGGTGAATCTCTGTTTATATTCATCTGCTGCTACACGATTCAGTGTTTTCATGTCTGTATGAGCTGGAATTAAGTGTTTATTACCTAATAATAAATGTTAAAGAGGGCGTGCAAACGTGTGCGTCTTAAACACGCTGATTTGTGTATGTGTGCAGGTGTCTGTACCTCCTCAGGTGTGTCCTCCTGCTTCTTCATCCCGGCACACTTGGTGATGATGAGCTCATGGCAGCGCTTGTGGACGACACACGTACAAACTGAAAAGTACAGCGTCAAGACCGGAAACAGTCACAAATCTTGTTAATTCGTCTGGACTGTAGTATTTTAATGGCAGAAGGACATAAAATCTGCGACGTGACGATAATGTTAATGTCATGTTATACGCCATGAACAAGAAACCAGAAAATCATGAAGGACTCATGTCACTACTAATGCAATGTCCAGTACATATACAGTATTCAACCTCATGTGCAATATCGTAGTTGTATTATTATAATCATTTATCGCCCTGGTTTAAGTAAATTTCTGTCTTTTTTTACACAGTATTTTGTTTACACTTACTTTTAAACAGTACTTCTTATACTTCTTACACATTATACATTCTCAGATTTAGATTTGCTTATTTCTTCTTTTACTGTCGGTTGCTGTTGCTAGGCACTGCTCTCTATACACCAAGTCAAATTCCTTGTGTGTACTCACTTGGCAATAAAGGCTTCTCTGATTCTGATCTGATTCTGATGTTTTTCCAGCAGCTTTTCTCCAAATGATCCTCATTTTTCTAGTATGTCAAGGAGTACCTTAAACAGCTGAGAGCTATACCACTGTTGGACCCAGTGATGCTTCTGGTTTAGTATTGGTGCGAGCTCTGACCTTATTAAAGGCTCTAACATCAGCCAAACGTGACTGACCCACATCGCAGTATAAAAATGTAAGTCCAATCTACAAAAGCCTAAAAAGAATGTGGATACATGACTATTTCTACCGAAGTCTGTGTATTTGCAGCATTACAGACAAAAAACATTAATAATCAGAACTACACACCAATGTGTTTGGGGGCTAAATAGAGTAAGAAAAAGAACTTATGATGCTCTGTTGAGTAGAAATGCTTAGGTAGAGAGAAAAAAGTTCAAAATCAATTAAATCCCTGGCCTTCTGTTGTTATTTAAGTCTTGTAAAATGTTTCACCTACACTTTTAAATATGAGCTGAAGATTAATTTCAAAACTTAGCTGAAATGTTTAGGTTTTTATATATATTGCAGCTATCACAGAGGTAGCGCAACAACATTAATATTGGACAATTCTGCCAAACTTTCAGCGCCAATTTGTTAAAACTTCACTATTTTTTACAATATCCAGCTACTCCAGAGTGATTACAGTAACTCTGTGTCTACACAGACTGCGTGGTGAAAACAGCACATCAGCAGAAATAAACCGTCTACACAGGATGCGTTCAGGTGCACTGCTGCTGAGAAGGTCATCCCAGTTTTTGGCACAGAAAAAAATAGACCAGAAGTGTAAAAATATGCTTCAGTTTGGAGTTTTCCAGAGAAAACACGAGGGAAATGTGAGCTGCTATGCAGCCTGCAGACAGACGCATTAATTAAAGCAGCTGAAGCACCTGCTGTGCACAAAAGCCTTCAGGCGACTAAAAGCACTTGGTTGGTTAAAGTTATCAGAAAGTCTCCGTCACGGTTAAATATTTAAACCAGACGAGATTATTTGTTAGCAGACTGAAAGAAGGCCTGCATGGAGAGCTGTGCTGCTGGAGAGACAATGAAATACGATACAGGAAGTGCAGGTGGAGTAATAGATGAATGCATTTAAAGGCTTATCAAAGGCCTAATTACTTCTGCAAAGCGGTTTATAATGCTCAGTCAAATGCAAGTTAAACAGTGGAAACATGACATTTACATAGACACAGTTAAGGCTGATTCGCCTGATTTCCAGTAACCACACCGTCACCTTTTCCAGTGCTACATAAACAGCGTCTGAACTGAGCATTTTGACTGAACGTGCATCTTATTCCTGCAGAATTGTCCAATATGAGAGTAAATCCTGGTGAGAAGCAACATCTAAACAACTTTCTGCTAAACTCTAAGGGTTGTTTTTGCTTTTTTTTAGGGTCAATACTGATCAAAGAACAATATTGGGAGCTGATGTTCATTTAAAGTTGGTCTTAAAATACAGAATAACAAATTTTTGCACATTTTTAAATACTTTCCAACATTTATCCTTCAGTTTTGAGTGACTATTACTAGTGGCACGTGACCAATTAGAGTTGCAGAAGGGGCGCTGCTTGAGCACATTTCAAAATGAACTTATCTTATCGGAAATCAGTTAAATAGTGAATATTGCGTCTGATAATCAGCCAGGCCAGTGATTAGCCTACTCCTAATGTGCACTCACAGAGAAAAAAGCACTCCAAAGCAATGTTTATGACATTATGCACTCTTTTTGGACAGTAAATATGTGGCTCTGAGTGATGACTTGCAACCAAATCACAGCTGTCACTCACTAACATGTAATCCCTCTTGCGTTCTCGTTCCTAAATAATAAACGACGTTCAATGTTACTTGAGAAACTGGAATCGGCCGGAGAAAGGTACTCACCCTGACACTGGTACCCCTGCTTCCCCAGCACACCCCTATCGGATCACACAGAAAACCAAGTCAGCCAAGGTTGCTTTAATGAAGTTGGACAGATGTGCTTGTGCGTCGCCTACCAGATAAAATCTCTGCAATGTGAGCAGTAGGTCGGCTGTCTCAGGTAGGTGGCCATGAACTTGTGTCCGTTGACCTGATGGACGCGTCTCCGGACGGCGCCCTGTCGCCGGCGAGGACCGATCCTCTCTCGAAACACTCGCTCCTCATTGTCGTTGGCTCCCGAAGCTGTCGAGAAACGAGTTCACGAACAGAAATTAATGTGAAATTTTCATGTATTTTTCAGCTGCACTCAGCTGCTGATCGATTTCATTTCCTGACACGCTCTGTGCAAATACGGATCATTTGCATCATGCTGCTGAGGATGTTTAATCATTCAACGGCCTCTCATCTTCCTTTATCTCCCCCCTCCTCCCTCCCTCTTCCTCACAAACACCCCACACCTACCTACCACGGGCCCCTGCATACGTACATGCTATTTATACTACCATGTGTGGGCACTAAAAACGAAGGACAGCATATTAAAATACTCCTCCTCAGCCAGCACCGTCCAACCAGCCGCTCACTTCCTCTCTCCATCTCGGCAGAAAGATAAATGCTTTCCGAGGGTAACCTTAAGACAAGAGAACCACCTCCACTCTCACTCCCACACACACTCCTTCTCTCAGCGCTCCTGTCCTAGTTTGCCTTTTCTTTTCACTCTCCCCGCATCCCTCTGCAGGCTGCGTTGTAGATGTGGTTACTGCTGAGCCTCTCCGGAGTTCCATTACAGACAGGCTGTCCAGGGACTCAGTGTGTGGAAGTGTGTGTCTTTGTGTGGCTGTGTGTGTGTGTGTGTGTGTGTATGTGTGTGTGTATGTGTGTGTGTGTGTGTCAGTGCTGTTGATCAGAGAGGGGGAGGGCAGCTAAACAGGCCATTACTGGGATCACTTTGTTTTACATAATACATCATCCATCTGTCTAGGACACACACACGCACGCGCGCGCACGCGCACACACACACACACACACACACACACACGCACACACACACACACGCACACACACACACACACACACACACACACGCACGCGCACGCACACACACGGGGTGATGAGGCATAACAACAGTCAAGAGTTTATCGTCGTGGAGACACGCACTCTGGACCCGCTGCATGACCAACAACACACTCAGACAGATGACAAGAAGATTCACATTCGACACAAACATGCAGGAGGACCAGCAGACGGTGAAGACAGAGCATGAAAAAGCTAAACTACAGAAGGTGATTTTAAAAAAGAAGACAAAAATGAACACAACTGTGGCAGGAAACCTTGCAGATACTGTGCAAAAACAATTCCACTGAAATTCAGAAAAAGCAAAACTATTTTCTGAAGAAGATGAAGTAAAAATTAAGGCAGTTCCTCAAATGTTGCACGAGTTTTTTTGTTTTTACTTAATTATCCATGAAAGTACCACATACATGACATAAAACACAAAGTAGATGCCTATACAGAAGGCAAATATAACACCAATATAAAAAAAATGCTTTTTCTGTGTTAAAACTACTTTCTGTACTATTTATGGCTTGGAAAGTCCACCTCGGATCCACAATCTTTGCACCAACATTAGTGAGGTTAACACAAAAAGAAAGATAACAACAAATGCAATACAGACTAGTTTATTTACTGATTTACTAATTAAATGTTTTAGAGCAAATAAAGTCGCAGCTAAAGTTGAAGCACCGACAAAATGTAAACTGACAGTTTAAGCATCTCCTAAAATATTAAATTATAGTGTAGAAAGTGTTCTTCCTTTGAAATATCTTTATATAATTTAGAGCTTTTAGTAGTTGAGGCTGAAGAACGCAAAATCAAGTTATAGCTGAAGTTAAGACAGTAGAAGTGGTTAAAGTGGTTTATAAAATGATAAGAAAACTGTAGATACATGTAGATACAATATGAAGGTTGAATAAAACCAGCAAAGGAAGTGGAAACTCCTGTCCGTCTTAAAATAATCGTTTTTTTAAAAGCAGTAATAATTGAAGTTTGAAGCTCCCAAAGGAACTGAAGCTCAAGTTAATTAAGGCTGAAGCACTGAAAGAAGCTGGAGTGGCAGATAAAGCGGCTGTAGACACACTTGTACAAAAGAGCGTGTCGCTAAAGAAACGGCCTCTTTCTGCTCAAACAATGAAGCCTCAACATCTAAACTGTCTTTTGATTCTTCTGAGCTGTAAATGTGGCAGTAAGAAGTGAAGAGGAACCAGTAAAAGAAGCTGAAGTGCAGCTGAAGCAGTTCCATAAATGTTTAGATATAGTATGCTTGTGCGATAGACTGAAAAGGTCGTATTTCTTAAGGAAATGTAAGTTTGCAGATGCCAAATGTCAAATTACAGATTCTGTCTTTCTTCCTTAATTAGTTTAAACACTACTAGAAGCCTTAGTGTCCATTTCAGCGGCTCCTTAAATACTGAATTAGACTGAAGATTAGAGCTACGGCAATTAATTGATCAATCAATTAGCGCTCCGCTGTTAAAATAACCATCAACTATTTTGACAATTCATTACCTGGTTTAGTAAAAATTCTCTGATTCCAACTTCTTAAATTTTTATATTTCCTGGTCTTTTTATTCTGCTGCGACAGTAAACCGAATATTTTTGGGTCTGGGACTAAACAAGACACTTGAGGATGTCACTGATTGAGATTTTTCACTATTTTCTAACATTTTATAAACCAAAGAACTAACCAATAATTGAGGGGAAAAACTCTACAGGTTCAACCACAAAGAAATTAATCAAAGAAAAAATCTATATTGAGTTTGAAGTAGAAGAATTTTAGATATTTATGGCACAAATTCCAAAATCATAAACTATTGAAAACATTTTTCTGGATTATTTGATATAAAGTTCACAAAACTGATGGCAAAGCTTCATTTTTCATAGAAAACTCGTCTCAGATTTGCTTGGTAAACATGTGGACAGATGTAATTTGAAGTGTTACATCATGATTCTGGTTGATTTCTGACCGATTAACATCTCTGCCAACATTTTTACTACTTTTACTGATTACAAATTCCTTTTCAAAAGCATTTTGTTCCCTTTAACTTCAGCTCATTTACTAAAGCACTAATATTCAACCTTTTAGCTGTTACATAAATGCTCATATAGCAACAAGTGAGAAATCTTATGTAAGTGAATGCTTGTTAGGATGCTGCACCCATGTTCAAAAGAAAGAATTCAGACATAAAAGCCATCAGTCTTTTGTTTTCAAGACGGCGTGTCTTCTTGTGGACAACAGAATTAAACTGACAGAAATCTAAAATAAAATTAGATGCTATTTATAAACGTGAAGCAGAGAGGCCTGGATGAACTTGACATAGATCATCTGGCTTATTCATTTATTTTTCATTTTTGTTTCATTTGGTTTGAGCTTTTTTCCAAACATACATAATTTGGATAAATACAGATATTACACTGAAAAATGATTAAATTTGTCGACAACGATTAATATTTTTGTCATTTTAAGTGTGCCATTATCATCAAGGTTATCTGTGTCAATGAACACAACGTAAATGGAGGAAAAATTGACGAAGAAAGCGAGAAAGGAAGGGAAAGGAATCTGGAAACACAGAGGGGAAAGGCTGCAGATGGTGAGATTAGGTCAGATTATAGTTATTATAAAAGAAACAGGAGGATGGAGGGGAGTGAAAAGAAAAGAAAAAGGAGACGAACTTGTCCTTCCAGCCATGGAAGCTGCAGAGAACAGATTGCACCAGGGGAAAAAAAAATAAATCTGCTAAAAATACCACCTCTTCCTCTAGTTCTCACCCTCCATCTCTCCATCCTTTTACTCCTCTCCATCCCTGCTATCAGCACACACACACACACACATGCACGTGCACACGCACGCACTCACACACACTCTCATACACACACTCACACACACACACACACTCTCATACACACACTCACACACACCATTTGTTTTTATCAGCATACATTAACATGACGAGCTCTCGGGCCAGCTGAACTCAGGGAGGAAGTTCAGTGGTGGGCGGAGAGTGGGTCGTGAGGTCACAACGGAGCGTCCAATCATCGACGAGGAGGGCAAGACATGGAGTCTGGATGTGTGTGTGTGTGTGTGTGTGTGTATTGTGTGTGTGTGTGTAATCCGTGGTTCAATCTCACCTACTATTTTAAGATCCTACTCTCTTCACTCTCTACTGCTCTCTTCATCTGTCTTTACTCAGAGAAATATACCATTATAAAGGCTGCTGCTGCTCTGCTGGCTATCCCACCATCCTCTCACACACACACACACACACACACACACACACACACACACACACACACACACACACACACACACACACACACACACGTGCATACGCTTTTACCAGAAGGCAGAGAGCTGCTTCTATTTATAACCAGGTGTGAAGATATACAGGTGCAGGTGAAAATGTCTCTTATCAGGCAGCATGTGAGCGACTGTGTGGTGAGGCCAAGAGAGGCAGAGATATTCTGGATGTTTCCATCTTCAAACAGTACAAACAAATACAGGGGATGGAAAAAGAAAACAACAGAGAGAGAGAGGAGAGGGCGGCTTTCTAGGAAAACAGGAAGGCTTCAAGGCTTCATGTCTTTCCATCACACACTGCGGCCTCCAGTTTCAAGGATGTGCACAGAAAATGTTGTGTTAAACCTGCAAGAACTGATGTTTCAGCCGCTTGGAGGCGGCGGAAGCAAGCTGCAACGCTGACATATCATCCACCACCTTGTAACACGCAATCAGCAGCTACAGAGCCAAATGATAATTTATTTGGAGTATTTGGAGTAAATATCTCGCTGTTAATTAGCTGCTAAAATCTCCGCTAACTGTGTCTGTTTGTCAGTTTTTCACACACAAAAGCTGCTCGCTGCAGCCAAAAGTGATGCTGTAGGAGAAGAAAGAGCGAACCAAAACAGTAAAGCTGTGGGCTAAACAATGAACTAATGTTGAAATAAAATGAATATCTGATTCATCATTAAGAAGTTACATTAAAGTCGCTCTTCGGTTACGGATTAAACTCTTAAAACCTCACATTGGTGTATCAAAACTACATAATGTTGTCAATGAAAATAATCCCTTTATACCTTAAAATGTCTGAGATTTATCTCTAGACCATTCCTAGATCAGAGATGTCCAACATACGGCCCGCAGGCCAAAACCGGCTGTCCAGGGGCTCCAATCCGGCCCGAGGGACGACTTTGTAAAGTAAAAAAGACATTAACTGCAAATTGTAAATTTGTAAAACTGTAAATTCAAAATAATTTCTCGACCATGACAAGTTGTTTAGATTGGACAGTAAAATATTATATTTCTCATTGTTCTTTTGTCATTTTGTGTCTCATTTTTGTAATGTTTTGTCTCGTTTTTGTTTTTTTGATTGACTTTTGTCGTTTGTCTCATGTTTTTGTCGTTTTGTTTCTTGTTTTTGTCATTTTGTGTTCCCTTTTTGTCTCGCTTGTGCTTCTTAGTCTTATTTTTGTCATTTTGCGTTTTGCTGTATTTGTTGTTTTGTGTATCGTTTGTGTTGTTTGGTGATTTTTTTGTCATTTTGTTTCTCACTTTTGTCATTTTTGGTCTCGTTTGTGTCATTTGTCCATTTTTGTCAAATTTGTCTCTTTTTTATTTTTGTACTATTTTGTCGTTTTTGTCTGTTTTTTGGCGTTTTGATCATAAAGTAAAATACTATATCAGTCAGTTCCAGATTCCTGTTACTAAATGTTGTGTTCCTTTGTAGGCACTGTGATCTGGAAGTTGTAATGTGGAAATGATAAACCGAGGCATAATATTGCTGAAATTGAACTTATTTTTCTTAAGAAATTTCAGTTTATTCATAATGTTTTGTTAAAAGATAATTCCTTCAAACATTTTCAGAATGTACTTTTTTGCACTAAAACAAAGGAAATATTTGGAGTTGTTATTTACAGGTGATTTTACTGGTCCGGCCCACTTGAGATTAAATTGGGCTGAATGTGGCCTGAACTAAAATGAGTTTGACTCCCCTGCTCTAGAATTTTAAGGTTTTAACATGGCTGCCTGTGGTTAATATTGGTATAATTCCTTCGACATGTTCTTTAATGAATTTAATGAATTCAGAGTAAATCAAGGATGCAGTCTGACATCTTGTCTTTACATAAGGTCCATCTCTGGTCATTGATTTAACCCCAAAAACTCATCTCTGTGTATGTTTTTTGCCTTAAAATGGCCTACATGTATCTCTGCACTGTTGCTTCCCTGCTGTTAACTATTGCAGCTCGAGCACACCAGCTCACCTACGACTCTGTAAAACTACTCTGTGGCAGTAACCGAGCCATACACGTCTGAGCGGGAAACCAAATCTGAAAAAGAAGAATTATTCATGCGCGATTGGTTCCTGAGGTTTGTTACATATGAAATCCAGGAAGTCTGAATCCATGTTTTAGAGACTCATTAGTGCACCACAGTTTTAAGATGGAAATGCTCAGTCAAGGCTCTGATTGCTTATTTAGCTCATGATATATCTTCTAGCATAAAAAAACACCAGTGTGAATATTATATGCAATAGTACAACACAAGTCCGGCTAATTTTAGGGCAGAAAAATAGACTAAGCATAATCACAGACAAAATTCTCATTTAGGCTAGTTTTTTTTCCATACAACTGGTAAAAAATTGCACTTATCAATATATTTATACCAACAATGGGTCAGTAACTGTCTATATGAAGTTCTTCCAGCTCTATGGAACATTCTAGCTTCTTCCAGCTAATTTTTTTGGTTTTATGGTGCACAGATTTATTACTTCCACCATGACAAGGAAGGCACTTTATATGGCATGATTTTTCTGAAGAATGTGACAAAGTTCTTCATAAAAGGATTAAAAAACAAAAAATAAGCAATAAGACAACAATAACTAAAAGACGGGTAGATTCGGCAAATCTAATCACAGCAAATAGTTCACTGCTGAGTTTGGGGACCCAGACTGTGAAAGTATGAGAACACTTTGTCTCTAATCAGGAACAACCAGAGGGCCTTAATCAGCTGATCTAAGATGGAGTCTGGGTTCATGTGGGGTAAACAGAATCTTAATATAGCTGGGGACTCGGGTCATTTCAGGCTGTGAATGTCAACAAGAACATTTCAAAATGAACACGGAGCCAAAGCAAGGAGCTATAAGATTTAAATTTCTTGAATCTTGATAATCCCGGCAGCAGCGTTATGAAACAACTGAAGGTAATGGAAGGAAATCTGAGTAATAAAGTGCATTACAGACATCTAAACAGGAAAAAATAAAAGCCTGGACAACTCTGTGCACATCCTTAAAACAGAAATGATCCAGTTGTATTACCTGCTCTGAATTCAGCAGGTGTTCAAAGTTAACTGTTGAACATGTGGAGCATTTAGCACCTAAACAGCTGGATACTTCTGTCAGGAGTTAGTGGAAACTAGAAACACAGCTTAAAGGAGGATGAAAAGGATCATTGAAATGAATGCGAATGTTGTGCTTTGTCAGGTGAGGGGGAAATATCAACTTTATAATCTGATAAATCGCCAAAATCAATGAATTTTGCTTCAAAAAAGGCACTAAATAAGCATAAAAATGTTTCTTTTACAATGATGGACATCAGGTTTCTGGCTGGTGCCGTATATAAATATGATTCATGGCGTTTTTCTGGTGAAATTTTTGAGATCTTGCAGTTAAATTAAACTGTGTTGATGTTCACAATCTGCTGCTAGAGGGAAGACGCATGCATTTTTAAATTTTTAATTAATTTCCACTCTCATTACCACAGGCTTTGCACTTTGCCGCAGTAATTTCCACGAGCCTTTTCCTCTGTGCATGTGCGCTTTAATGTGCATTCTGTGTGATTTTCTAGTGCACTGTGGCGCTCATACCCTCGGTGGAGGATCCGGACAGATCGATAACCACGTACACCTTCCCCTCCGGCTCCAAGTCAATCTGTTGCAGACAAAGAAAGAGAGAAACACAGCAAATCAGTGAGAAACAACACAGCTGAATGGAGATTGCAGCAGGAGGGGAGCTTTCCTCCAGGACAAACAAACACGCTACAGCACCGGCAAGAGGTCATTATCTTCACTGGAATTACAATCCTCCCCGACACTCGTATCATTACTGCTGTTTAACATCACCACCTTTATCATCAGTGTCCCAACATCATTACAGGCCCCATTTACTGCGGCTGGGAATCCGCCTCTGATGTGACGTCTGGATTTTGTTTTTGCATTTACACACGTCTTTCGACTGAAATCTGGTTGTGATTTGATTAAATATGTTTTTCGATTCCGGTAAGATGAACAGATGCACATTTCTTGTTAATAACAGGTGTAAATAGGGTTATAGATCAGTGCCGCTGCTAGTATCACTACGTTCCTCATTTTTAGAGCTGATTAGAGAATAATTAGCCAATTAATCAATCAGCTGATCGACAAAAAGCAACTATTTTGGCCATCAGTGAATCATTAAGGGCAAAAATGCAGATGTAAGTTCATTTTATTAATTGGTAGGATTTATGTCTTCGGATTTAGCCACTGTTGGTTTTGGGAAATCTGACACCAAATTTCACTATATTCTCACATTTTAGTTCAATAATGTTTGATATAATTTAAATTCTTTGCTGCATATATTGCCAATCATCACCTTTACCAACATAAACACACTGTAATCAATCAATCAATCAATCAGCGTAATTATCATTATTGCCATTTCTACCATCTTCACAGCCACAATCCTAGTCCTACCCTATCATGGATTGACAATTGCTGATATTCGCTTTGTAATTTATTGACAATTTCGACTGTATAGATAAATGCACAAAACAACCAATATTTACCTGTTGCTGCGCTTAATTTAAGTCTTTCATGTGTTTTTTATTCATGTCAGCGTTTTCCAAGAAACAAAACCACATTAAGCTGAAATACAAACAGCTTGAGTTAAAACAGAAAAAGGTAATTGCACTCAAAACCAGCTCTGCATTCACACCCAGCATTTGGAACATTAAATTCAAGTCACTGACCTATAACATTACATAAACTATGAAATGTGCTTGAATTATGAGGAAAATCTGCTGCAGACACATGCCAGGCTCTTTAAAGAACATTTAGAAATCTTATGCTCTTATTCAACCAGATTTTGAACATCACAATGTAAATTATTACTGCTTTTTGTGTATTTTTAAGCAAAAAAAAAAAAAAAAAACTCAACAAAAACAATAACCTTACTGTAGACTTGTCTCCTGCTGATGTAGGTACTGAGGCTGCAACAGTGTGTCATTAAGTTCATCATTAGACAATAAATTTATAATTTTTCAAGCAAAAAGGTCAACATTTGATTGTTTTAACTTCTCAAATTAGAAAGGTATCCGCTCTTTCTGGACTTACGTTACATTAAATTGACATCTTTGGATTCTGGATTGTTGTTTGGACAAAGAATGGAACCAATAATTAAGAATTGTTGGTAATAATAGCAAAACATTACATGGAATCGGCAAGATCTCCAGACAGATTTGTGCTGGCAGGCATTTTACACTGTTTTCTGGTGTTTAGACTGAGCAATTAATGGCTTAATCAAGGAAATAGCCAGCAGGTTGATCAATAATTCATAGTGCTGGCCCATTTCGAGCACTAGTGAGGGATTTGGTGCAGCAGGTTGGTCTGATGGCTGAAAGAAAACCTGGAAAAAAACAACTGAGCCTGTGGCCAAACTGAGATGTTAAATGAGGAAAAAAGAAAAAAATAAGGTTAAAAAGTAATTCATGGTTCCAATAATATTGCTGAAAGTAACAGGACTGATCTTTGGTGACTTCTAGACGACAGTTTTTAATGTTGGAAGAGGATTAATCCAATAAATCTGATTTTTTTTTATGATTACAGACTTTCTAGGACACGGTTTGCATCATCTCCAACAGGTGAGTCTCTTCCGTTTACGTAACATACGAGATGCAGATCATTTTCATACACAGATTAAAATGGTGTATTATTAACTTTCTGTGCAGCATCACAGCACACACTGTGTTATTATTACTACACACAGAGGCAACTGTACGCTGCAAAACGCGTAAAAATATTTCAATTACTGCCAGTAAAGCCCTTGAATTCCTCCTTGACGGCGACTCGAATCAGCTCCCTGACAAACTGTTCTTGAGCTGTGAAGAGTTTGCAGCCAACAAATCGGCAGAACTGTGCGTTGGACGAAGTAACGCTGTAGATTCTCATCCAAATCTCATATTTTTAGACCGTCACTGAACCGAATCCTCTCTGAGTCAGCAGACTGTGAAACGGTGAGAATTAATATCTTTTGTGGTGCTTGCAAGGATGTTAACAGTTCTCAAAACAAAATCGATTTTTTAATCTATTAATCATTCTATAATCAGTCAGTGTAATTAAACTAATTAATCAAAACTACAACCATATCAATCGCCAGGCTGTTTATTAGGAAAACTACAAGTTATAATGAGCTCTGCTTCAGTTTTCCATCAATTTGCATGAGCCAATATCCTTAAAATGGAGCCTATTTCACACATTTAAATATTAATAGGTAAGAAAACATACAGACGGAGACTTATCCAACGAATAATGACATCCACCTACAATATACATGCAATTAGGGAGATTAGAGAGAGTGCAACAGGGAGCGCTAGAGAGGCAGACGACACAGGAAGAGAGAGTGAGAAAGAGAGCTTTAAATCCTTAGTTAAGCTCTGGGACAGCAGCAGATCCTCTTATGCAACAGTCGGACTCGCACACAGGCGGCGGCAGCAGCAGAACATATTCGCTTCCATGCATTGCTGAACATGAGACACAAAGAACACAAACAAACACAAAACAAAGTCCAAACCCCCCTCAACACCCACCCTATCCCCCCTTCCACCGTCCCCTGACAATCAGACACACTGCATGAACCCCGAGCAGCAAACACACACAATCATGTGGAAGGGAATTTACAGAAACAAAATACGCAGTTAAACTAACAAAAAAGACTTCAAAACACTAAAATTTTCACCTACATGTGATGCGTGGAATTAAAGCCATGCAAAGACACATTTCAATCTGACTTCACTCTGAGCTATGTAATTTCTCGGTTTTTATTTTTTGTCAAGCACAGTACAAGTTATAATCATTTTTTTCTCATTTTATAGGGTAATTTATGTAAAGTGAAGGTGAACCAAACAGTAAAACAGTCAAAACAACCAAATAATTCTGCAGTTTTTCAAGCAAAAGCTGCAAAAATTGTCAAATATTCTAAGATCTACTGATTTTCTTTGTCATTTTTTAATATAAACTTAACATAGTTGTGTCAAGGAACCTGTCTCAATAGTGATACTCCATGGGAGATGTAGTGCGCATTAGCATACATGCAGTATCATCCTTTTGTTGTATATGTAACACATGACAACATGGGATTTGTGACCCATAAACGCCACCGGATTCTTGATGTCTACCCTTGAAAACGATGTGCTAATCCCCAAATATAACCTCTTGCATAACGGCGCATCTCGGCGGGGATTTCAGCTGAAAGATGGACTCAGAGTGATTTGGAACGGAGTGGAGCGAATGGACAGCACCATCATTGATTTAGCGCTCGGGGTCCTGAGGTGGCACGCCAGCCCAAAAAAAAAAAAGAAAAGAAAAGACTATGCTGTTTCCACATCGCTGGTTACTGGCCACTTGAGCCGTGAAGAGCCTTCTAGCTCATTTTACATATCAGGATCGATTAGAATTACTAGTACAGCAATATGGGTTTTGTAAGAGGAGGGGAGGGGATTAGTTTCTACTAAATGTTATTCTTGGTAGGACGGAAAATCTCTCCTACAGCATTTACATGTAATTCAATAGCAAAACAATCCACTAAAACCATGATACAGTGTGTATTATTTTAGAAAGATTACAAAGGCAGTGCAGATGTAACCAGGTATTAAAATAGGTTTATTTATGTACTAAAAGTACTGAAGATGTTAAGTACAATAGAGAAATGTAAGCAGCTTTAAGTGAGACTAGAGACTTATCTTAAAGTTTCCAGTTAGTAAAAGCATTAATCACAATCTAAACAACACAAACAGACGCCAGTGAAACCAGTGTTAGCTACTGAGACGTTTCTGTGCTTACTGGTTTACTATAGTGTCGCCTTGTATCCTAGCAACAGGCGTTTCTATGGTTGCAGTCCTGCTCCTTTTTTGGCGGGAACAGAATGGCTTAGACTGAATGCGTTCAAAAAAGAAATAAAGTGCAGAAAATTGTTTCATATTTTTAATGTGACATCTAAGATGAAAACAACAACTGATTTAATCCATGTTAGACCCTCACTGAAGGTATTTTTCAGTAATTCTTTTTGAAAAATTGCTCCAAAACTCAAAAAAAAAATACCGGCAGAGATAGAAAATAAATATTTTTTTGCCGTATCGATGCTTGAAGAAAGTAAAAATATTTCATCAAAACCACATTCACAATATAAATTACACTTAAAGGATAATTCCTGTGTATTTTGTCTGACTTTTTTCCCATTAATGTAACTATTAGGTCTCGATGCTAACTTTCCACAAATGGTGATTTTACATTAATTACTTTAAACCTTTGCTTGGAGTCAGATCAAAAGCAAATACAGAAATTAGTTGCCTCAAATGTCCATTTTGCTCACAGCATTAGTGATTTTGTCTATTAATGGATAAAGCAGCAGCTAGAATCAGACCTGGTGCAAAAACAGCTTAAATATTCTCTAAATATTCTTTTTGTTTTTTAAGAATGGTGGAGTCGCTGAGTCACAAACTTTAAACAACAGGCCTCTTTCACAGCGTTAATGATGGTTTCATTCCATTCAGGTGTCTCAGTAAACCAAACCAATGAGCCAGCATTCACCTAGTCATGGTTGTACAACTTGCTTGCCTTTAGCTGCGCTAGCTGCAGGCTCTGAGTATTTGTGCACGCTGTCTTCCTGTCACACTGAAGCGGAACCGAGCCATGGGTAATGCTATTAGTGCATTTCCCGCTCTGACATGTCAACACGCTGGTCATGAGGAAGCTCCATTAGACTCGACTAGTCCTCATTTTCTGTGATTCTGAGCTCACCTGTCTCTGTCTGAACCATGTCACGCCACTACGGCCACTATGCAGCAGTTTTTGCAGGATTAAACAAACACATGCTAGGCATCCCTCAAGCTATTTACTTTTCATAACAGCTTTTTCCCAGCCACCATCAGACAAGTGGCATTGGACATCAGGGAGTGGAGGAGCTATAACACAGCAGAACATCAAAATATTGCAACACCACACAAATTACAACTGACAAATGTACAATACTCTCTCAATGTGCAATAGGTATTTTACTAATTGTTGTGTTTTTTATCTATTTACGCTAATATCTGTATTTGATTTTAATTTATTTAAACTTTAGTGTGATTTATTTCAGGGTTCTTGTTTATTTTTAATTGTTGCTAAATTATTCTTATTTTGACTCAGAGTAACGTACAAGAATTCCAATGTACCTGTACTGCGATGTACCTGTGCAAATGGCAATAAATTCTATTCTATTCTATTCTATTCTATTCTATTCTATTCTATTCTATTCTATTCTATTCTATTCTATTCTGTTCTACTGTAATCAAGCCAGCTGTATGGGGCCTTAATGATGCAATATTTCAAAAGTCATTTCAGGTTAGGCTTGGCTTGCTGCAGCATTTATACTTGTTAAACTAATCAATATTTTTATATAAACTGGTCAGCAGTTTTGAAAAGCACGTCATTTTCAAATACTTGCCTAAGTTACACTATTTATTATAGCAAGAAACTGTAAAAGCAGGTAGAACTGTCAGATTCTCACTGTTCTCATCATCCTCAAACAAAATCTTTTATTCATTCTACATGTCTTTTATTTTAAATTGCCAAAAATAAAACATTTGCAGTAGCCATATTCTGTTAAAAAAAAAACTAAAAATTCTGCATTTCTCAACACAACTAAAGAGCCATCATTGACGCGACAGCAACCAACAGTCACGTGACAAAAATGTGGGGACTTTTTGGATAAACTGGACTGAACTGCAGGTGGTGTTTACATAGAGGGGGCGGGACATAAGTATGGAAACAAATTAAAAATGGAAGTGGTAAAATATCTAGATTAGAGTCACCATTTTTTCCTCAGTATTACTAACATCTGTGGAAACTGAAAAATTTTGTATGTGCCGATTCTTTTTTTTCTCTTTCTCTTCTTGTAATTTTTGTAAAATGAGGATAATTTATGGCATTATGGCTTTATTACATTGCAAAGACATTTTTTAATTTCCTCTACTTATAAACATGCTTGCACTGCTTCCACAGGGGTACAGGATTTTATATTACAGTGAAAAATGTCCTAAAAAATTAAGAAATAAAAAATAAAGCCAGGATTGACAGTGGATCAAATGACTGTAATAAGCGATAAATGAGAATTATCACCCTTAGCTCATAGTTGATTTGCTTATTTTGCTGGCAAACTTAGATATTAAAGAGTTTGGTGTTTGAAAGAAAGAAATAAAAAGCTAAATTAAGAGGTGAAAATATGTCAGTTTTGTATTTCTAGCTCATGTCGAAGTAGCAAAAAAAATCTGATAAAAATCAATCAATTAATCAATTAGCTTCTAATATGTTTAGCATTTATCAATTACAGATGACAATCTAATCTATAAACAGGACTGCAACTCTGAATTTACAAGATTTGGCAATAATTTAATGAAGTAGATGGATGGATGGATGGATGCATGGATGGATAGATACTTTATTAATCCTGAGGGAAATTAACTGATTTGAGAAGCCAAACCTGACATTTTATCTTTGTTTTTAAGTGTATTCTCAGCAAATATCTGGCTGCAACTAATGGTTTTCTGCATTGCCAGTTGCGTCATTAATTGTTTAATCTGTTACACATCAGAACGTGGAAATAAAAAGCCTGGTCACAACTTGTCGCAATTTGTAGCTCAGCGATTTTCTCTAATTTCCTGTCGCTTGATTAATTGACTTTCAAGCGCTAATAAAATTCTATGTACCCTGATAGAAGATTGCATCCACATCAGCAGCCGCTAAATGAATTGTAACGTGACTTGGATTTAACACACACATGCACCGAGGTTTCCCCCGCCCCGACAACAAAAGCTGGGAGGAGGGAGAGTCGGAGAATCTAGTTCGCCTCATTAATCTTGTTAGTCCAATTAGGACACTGATACAGCCAGAGAGACGAATAACTTAACACACAGACACACACACACACACACACACACACACACACACAGACACACACACAGACACACACACACACACACACACACACACACACACACACACACACACGCACACACACACACACACACACACACACACACACACACACACACAGGCAGCAGAGAGTGTGTGTGAGTGAGCGTCTGGGAGATTTTAAAATGGACTTCTGAGGGAGGTTAACGTTAAACACACATGGAGGCTTAACTCTCTTGGTTCCATCTCCTCACACTCCAAACACAAAAAAAACACACACACACACACACACACACCATATGCAGCGCCACAGAGAAGCACTCAACCAGGCAGACAGGGCACTCAAAGCTTGCATTATATCAATACTGTGCAGCTAACCCCCTCCCACTCTCCGTCCAACCAGACAGCTCTCTCAGGAGCGTTTAGTCTCACTGACAGCCTCCCACATCCATCTGTCAAATAACAAATTTCAGCTTTGAGAGGGAGCTCGACTGCACAATAACGTGTGTGTGTGTGTGTGTGTGTGTGTGTGTGTGTCCCTCCTTTCTATCGCGCAACCCGAGCGCGCGCGCGCACAGACACACACACACACACACACACACACACACACACACACACACACACACACACACACACACACACACACACACACACACACACACACAGGAGGTCCATGCTGAGTGAGACAGCGTGAGAGTCATGCATCTTTAATGTAACATCACAGACGGCTAATAATGTAAGAAGAGCCGAGCTGTGTGGGGGGAGGTGGGGGAGGTAAAAGGGGGAGAGACTCCTATTGGAGAGAGCGTCCATAACGAGAATTACATTTTGAAGAACGGACATTCCCGGTATAAATGGTGCAGCCTGTTCAGTCATCTCGGAGATCACAGCCGAGTGTGTGATGTCCAGATGGACTGGCAGACGGTGTGATGAGCAGCCTCTGTAGATCAGACAGTCAGCACTGTTGAATGAAAACACACCTCATCAAGATTCAAGCTGCAGAAGGAAGCCCTGTCCTGGTGCCGCACGATTGGATCAAAACGTCTAATTAGATATCAGATATCGCCTAATGACCGATATTAATAATGCAGCTTGTGTTTTCCATTAATTAAACTCCACATTTCTATTGGTAATCTGCTGTGTGTAGCCAGGGGTGGACTGGGGTAAAAAAACAGTGCTGGCACTTTTGGCCCAGACCGGCCCACAGCATTATCGGTTGACTGAATCAAGCACTAATTTTTGAATGCAAGGACAAAAACTGACAGAAAGGTCGGTTTTCAGAACAAAAAGTCAAAAACATCTTTAGAGACCGATACAAACTTTTTGGCAAGTTGGGAAAAAAATTGCAATCCAGTAGAGCAGGAGTATTCAACTAAAATTAAAGAGGCCCAGTCAGAGAAAATGTATTAAAGCAAAGGTCCAGAACATCTTAATGTCTAACTGAATTAGTGTGACTTATGTTGATGTAACCCAGTGGTTTAATTAGTGTCTGCATGTAATCAATAACTGACCGTCAAATCAAATAAACTCAGTACGGTTCAGAAACATTCAGACATTTATTAATAAATAACTTTTAATATAACTGTACATCTGAAAATAAAGTGAAAAATAATGACTGAACAACCTGAACCAACTTATATACATCTTTAACAATACCTACATCTCCAAAAATGTGAACACTTTTAAATTTTTTCTGTCTTCTATCACTCCCCTCATACTCCTGCTGCTTAATGGGAGAAGATGTCTGAGCTGCCAGTTTTCTGAATCGTGGTCTGAACAGTGTCAGGGTCGTTCTCAAACACATTTGGAGCTCATTGGTGAGTCTGGAACCACATTTAGTTTGAATATATTCATAATTGGGAAGCTGCCTCTCAGCTGTATGTTGAGCCGAACATAGTCAGCATGTGTAGAGCTACTTTGTTCTCGGTGTCACATTATTTGTCTTTCTATTTTGTCTATCCTCCTCTCATCTCTCAACTGTTTTCTGAACTCAGCTTTGATGTTTAGCGGCCGCAATAGAGATTTCATTGGCTGAGTAGCATCACATGGGATGTCTGAACTCGTTTGTAATTGGTCTGTATGCTTCCTGAGCTGATAACCAATTATTTGACAATATTCAATATTAGCACTGATAAAACATCTGAAAAATTAAATTAAAAAAACATTGTCAAACAGTAAATGTTGCTTAAACACAGCTCAATGAATACTTACTGATTAAAACTGTGTGAGATGGGCAAAATTTGAATTTTCAACAGGAACTGGCAGATTAAAATATCAGCAATCCAGATTACAAATCTGCCCAAGCACTCCCTGCCAGCTTTCACTGCAGAAAAGTTTTGATACAAATGAATCTGACAAACAAATATTGATGTTCACCACCCAGTCCTGCAGATTATAGCTGCACAGCCCATACAGAGCGTTACAGGAGTAATAAAAGTCTGAATAACCGCTACATCGACGACAATAACAGATAACATCTACGTTTGTCTGAAATTATCCTCAGACAGTCGTTGGGTCACAGCTAGACAGACGGGACAAATCCAGTGCATTGACCTGCTGTCCCAGAGCTCTCAAATGTCCTCCCACTTCTTCTCTATCAATGAGAACATGCATTAAACACCGTGCAGCACACACACACACACACACACACACACACACACACACACACACACACACACACACACACACACACCAAAGGTTGACCTGATTTGGGCAGAGCGCCATGACTTGTCTTTGTGTGCTCGTGCATTGTCACTGTGTCAACGGTGCATCTTAAATCCAGTCTGTCCTACTTAACCAGCAGGTCACCGGGGGGCGGAGCCAATGATGTAATTGTCCGGCGAGTCGCCACGGTCGGGAAATGGGTGAGTCTGGGGGTCAGGAATAAAGTGAGGGAAGATGCAAACATGGCCGTGACCTGGAGGATAATCAGAGTCGTGTCTTGAGAGAAAAAAATGATGGTGATGATATTCGTAACTAAAACTTGCTGAAACGAAATGTAAAAATGACAACAAAAACGTGGAAAAACAACTGGAAAGTCATCATTGCCGGCATTAAATAGCCATAAAATCCAACATTAACACAACAGATTCAGCTAAATATACAGAAGTTTCACACTGTTGGAATCTGTCACTTGTTAAAAACATGTAGTGAAACAAAGTCTAGCAATTTAAAATTATTATAAAGTTAAAAATTGTGTCTAAAACATACTTTAGGAGGATCAAGTTGTATAAAGAGCTAGCCTAAAATATATCACAACTGTAACATAAGAATTGATTAAAACTAGCTCTAACTTTGTTAAACAAAGAGGACGGTGGTGGAAAAATGCTACAGCATACAAGAAAATATTACAAAAGTAGTGATATTTATAGCTATAAAACCAAATATCAACATTAATATAATAGATTCAGTGAAATATACAGCTGCTTTACACTGTTTAAACCTGCCACTTGTTTTTTAATTAGTACCAATTTGTAATGCCATAAAATACAGCAAATGTAATTTGAATTTATTAGCACAAGGCTAAAAACTGGGCCCTAAAACATGCTTTTTGAGCTACCCTAAGATATGCTAAATGGTTTGGTTCGCAAATGTAAAAATAAAAATTTATTAAAATTGGTTTTAACTTTTTTTTTTTTTAACAAGACAAGTGATGGTGGAACAATGCTGCCACTTCCAAAAAAAGTATTAACTGTAATGATATTTTAGATTAACAAATAAAAAAACAAAAATGGCAAAAAAAAGGTGAGAACAACACAGAATTTAGAGCTAATTTATAAATAAAATAAATCCAATATCAATATTAATGTAATCCAGCTAAATATATGTAAACTTTACACAGTTTGAATGCATCATTTTACAAATTTTACAAATCCTTCTAAATATGTAATGCAATAAAATATAAAAAAAAACATACTTGAAATTACTAGTAAAAGGTCAAAAAAGACTTAATGTAGACTGAAAAATCATTAAAACTGGCTTTGGCTTTTTAACTGGTATGGAGGAACAACACTGCCGCTTACATGAAAGTATTATGGTGGTAATATTTTTCCCTAAACAATAAAATGGCAACAAAAGACAGAAAAACAACTGCAAAGCCATCTTTGCTGGCAAAAAAAGCTACAAAATTTAACATTATTATAATAAATTCAGCTAAATACACAGACGCTGTACAGTGTTTGTGTCTGTCAGTTGTTTATGAACTGCTTAAAATGTGCATTTAATGTGAAAGTACTAGTACAAGGTCCTAAAACATGTTCTATTGTGGGATCAACTGCTAGCCTAAATAAAAAATACTAAATGATTCGGTCCACAAATGTAATACGGCAACTGATGAAAACAGTGTTTTTAAAGGAACCCCTCAGTCATTAATCCTGGCTGCTGAATATGTGAGTGAGTCAAACAGTCTCTGGCTGACATCTGACGTGGAAACGTTACACTGTGTGGTCAACCAAGTCTCCATCCGGTTGTTCCTAGTCTCCTCACAGCTCTCACCATGCAGCCACATATATTTACATGTAAACAGAGCTCCTTCAACACCTCACCTCCTTCCTTCTCTCCTCATCATCACCATTTTCCTCGTCAGCCTTCCACTCCTTCCAGTCCATGTTTTCTGCTTTCCTTCTCCCCAGTCTCCCTCGTCTGTCTGTCTGTCTGCCTGCCTACTCCTTCTGCTCTCTGTCACCACGACATGCCATTTTCAGAAGCTTTAATGGAGGACGTTTTAACCTTTCGACGCTACCTGGAGCTGTTTCTGAGACTAATTTTTGCAGCAACAGACAAAGTGGATGAAACATTACCAATTTAAATTCCCTAATGGAAGTTATAACCGCTGATAATGACGGCGATAATTTAACTGGTGTGTTTTTGTATAATACACAAACTGGCTCTGTTTTTTAACAGCATTCAGAATAGGCATCATAAAATGAAGCAATGGCTTCCTTTTCTTTTACCTGTTTTACAGTATACAACAATAAAGCAAGAAAAATACTGACACGTGTTGTGATTGTTGTCTCACAAAATCACATATTAGAGCAAATAGTCGAGACACTGACTCATAAATATAATGACAATAATTTGCTCAAAGTCTCCTTGTCACCAGGAATGAGCAGTAAATTTGTCATAGGTTCCTTCACCTGTAAGATCTCTATGTATTTTGGGTGTAAAGGGTAAATTATAGATCTATTACGGTTGTATTTTGATGTACCGTATATATAGCTATCTGCAGTCAGTATCACAAGAAATAACACTAAAGTATGATATGAGAAGGAGGAAGCTGATGTGTGGTTGTGCTTCAGTGCAACAGAAAATGCTTTTATACGGGTAAATAGTGTGAAAAAAGAAGAGATTTTGCTCCATTGTTTAGTATCAATGTTTCAAGAGGGCCAACCAAAGGCGGCAACACAACAAACCTAATAAAATCTCTCAGAATGAGGTCATGAAAGGTTTAATTTGCCAAAATAATATCATAAATCTGGTTCATTTTGGCCAAAGGCGGTCACAATGGTCCTTTTTAGTATTTTGTATCCTTGGTGCTTTAGTCTATTTTTGCATCATCATAATACCACACTTTACTGATTGGATGCAGTGCAGATTGTGGATATCTGCTTTATAGTAGCATCTGTAACAGCAGCCAAATGTAATCCATTTATCTAAATAGGTTGTTTAAAAACTAGAAGGGCACTCAGAAAGCAAAGTGCACCCAAAACAAAGCCCTGTCTCGTAGTTTTTCAATAAAGTGATCTGGATCAGCACCAAAATTAAACGGGCTCTTCCTTTGCTCGTGCCTCTCCGAGTTTCATGGAAATTCAGCTTGGTAGTTTTTGTGTAATCTTGCTGACAGACTGCAAACCTCTGAAAATACCACAGAAAAATTAAAAGTGAAAGTTGAACTTGACTTGTAATCATCCTTTGCGTCGCTCGGCCACTGCATACCATAGCTGCCACAGGAATGCACACTTCTGTTTACAGTGCGATGCAACTCACCTCCACAAAGGCGTTTTTACTTATAGAACACAGATTCCACTCCAGAGCCACGTGCTTTAGGTCACAATGCACACAACAGGTATCACAGAGAGCATAAAATACATCATCTGACAGCAAATAGCTTAAAAATAAGCTAAACTGTGTGCACTAATAAAAGCTTGATTGTGCCAGTGTTGATCGAAGAAACAGCTCTACACTGGAACGTTGGTTTTACAGGACAACTGAGGTGAAATCCAAACAAATGGCGCAAATGGAGTGGAGTAAAACTTGTTCAAACCTGTCCGAGGCTTCAGTTACTTAAGCCGAGCAGACAATGCTGTAATGTTGTGTCTCGTTAAGTACCTTCACGCAGCATCTCCACAATTATGCTGGTGAGTAAAGTGGAATTTCCCTTGAAAAGTGGCCACGCAGCACCAGGAAACCTTTCTCTACCTTTGATGGCTTCAAATTCGAATCATTTGGACTTCTTAAAGAGCAGAAAAGGTGCTGTTCTGCTTTGTTTTTTCCTCTTTTCTCACCCATCATCTCTCCCCCTCTCTCTCCCTCTGTCTCTCTGGTGGGTGAGAGGCTGTCACCAAGGGGACGGGCTGTCACTGTCGCCATGGGGATGGGCTTCGTGGAGCATCTCAATTACTGAGTGGGACAATTAATAAGCATCAAAGCCTTGTTAATATTTCACCAGCGGCACATAAGCGGGGAACCTGCAGTCGGGTCCACAGGAGCCCGACTCACGCAGGGACGGCGGGAGACAAAAGAGAGCAGGAAGCTGAGAGGATAACAGCGCCGAGGCAAGAGTGAGAGATGACGAGATGAGATGAGAGAGGCGGCAGAAGGGCGGAGGAAGTGAGAAAGACGGAGATGAGGCTCGGTGTTCATCTGGACAGCAGGAAGACGACCATTTGGTTGGACTCTGGGCGCAGCGTTTAGTAATATCATTAATATTTGGTTCATGTCAATCACCCGCTTTCTGTCATAGAGTCTACAAGGCTTACCGAGGTTGATTTATTTCTCCCATTTAAGCTTTTTGGGAGTTTTGATTTGGTCTGAACATGTTCCTTAATGCCTTGAAAACATTAAAACTACATCCACACAAGCTAATACATTTTCATTTTAAAAGTTTAAAATGAAAATAATCTCTGCTCAGATAAGAATCCTGCAGCATCTCAGAAATAGCCTCCGTTCTTACCAACAATCTTGAAAACGCATGCCACATGACCATTCTTGTACGCTGAGCATCGAGATGTAAAGGGTTCACTGCTTAGCTGTTTGGACAACAAGCTGCAACTGACAGTGGTCTTGCATAGTCAGATCTATCTCCACAGCGCTGTGTGCAGTAGAATGGTCTAACTACACTCATTATCATTCTGCTGTACAGAGACTAGAGGCTCTCTACAGCGCTAAGCCCAGGATGCAGCAACAGTGCCTTTTCATAATGCAGTTAAAGGAATCTGTTGCATAAACTGAGGCGTGTGCTCTCATTAAAATGGCTAATTCACCCAAAGAACCAAGCAGTCCTGTCTTATTTCACAATCCAAATCTTTGCCAAAGTTTGTCATTTTCACAGTGTTGGTTGCTAGGTTGGAAATTGTTGTTGTTGTTTCCCATAGCAAAGGGGATTTTGAAAACAATGACACACAGATATTGGCTACTGACAGGATATGGCAGGCTTGTACCTGCAGACTACATCCGGTGAGTCACAGTCGTGACAAGTCAAAGACGTGACAAATCGGGAAAAGACACATAATGACTGATGAGAGCTAATCAGGCAGTGTAATGGGCGCCATCATTTCCAAATGTTTGTGCTTGCCATGACATAAACCCAATCCCAAAGTTGTCAAACTAAAATGGGGTAAGCAGCATTTCAAAAACTCTCCATTTAAGCCATTTTAAAACTCGGGCGTGGTGAACACACAGAGCATAAAAATTAGCAAGAACTATGCATTTTAAAAACAAAAAAGCATGAGTGTGGATTTAAAGTAATGGTGCGTGTCCACAGGGTCCGTCACTTCAGCGCTTCCTACATATTATCCGTGTGACCCACCCTGCAATGCATTCTGGTCGTGTTGCGTTTCCAAAGAACTGCATAGCTTATTTCTTGCAATAAATGTTTTCAGAATCACATTTTGATATTGGTGGATGAAATGATTAGAATGGTCCTGAATAAAACATGAGCGTAGGCACCAAAATTGAAGGTAATCTATCCAATAGTTTTTGAGATATTTTACTAAAACCCACTAATGTGAGTCAGGGGATCACCAAAGTCATCGTGATTCATCCTCTCAGCATCATCATGTATCCGTTCCAAACGTGGCAATTTGCTGATCAACAGGGAATTCAACGGCATTAAATTATCAAGCAGAAATACCAAAAAAAGCCACATCTTCAGTCATATCAAAGTGACAATTTGCGTACTTAGACTTTTAATTGCACATAGAAGAAACTGTGATGGGTATTCTCCACTACTTTGTGACATTTTATGGGTTAAACTATTAAAATAAGAGATTGATTGATGGATCATGAAAGAAATTTACTTACAAATATAAATTACCACTCAATTTCACTGCACTGCGTTGAGCCTGGACAGTTTTAACAGGAGGATCTTTTTTTTTTAAAATGACCACAACGACTGACAAGGCGGGACTCTGGTCCATCAATACATACACCACATGCATGGATGTTGGTTTTCCTTAAACAAACACATTAAGTAGGGGTCTAGCCATCTTCCTCCAGCAAATTTTGAGCAACAAATACTAAATTTGCCCCAATCTGACCCTTTACCAATTTGCTCACTCTCTGCATACATCTGTTGTGCTGTTTCTATTGGTAATGTTGGAATGGGTCTTCAAAATAAAAGTTTTGTGCTCCTTTTATGTTACTATTGGAAGAAACAAATGCATATGTTGAAAATATTTGGGCAGATGTATCTCCTGTGTCCTATCTGAAATATGTGCCCATGATTACATGACTTTATGGTAGATATATATGTATTGTATGAATGCAGCTTACTATATTAATATCAGTGCACTAATGGTCTACATAGTGCGAGTCGACCCCTGTCTAAGATTCAAAAGATTCATGTTGGTCATTTTTTTATCCTCAAATTATCTATGTCCCAAACATACAGAAATCTAACGGACAAAGCGTGTATAGGAGGCTGCATCGAGAAAAACTCGACTGCTCCGACTTGTATTCTATTCCCCGCTGTTGCCCTCTTATGAAATCTGAACTCCACATCCTCCCCACTGGAGACTGAAGAGCAACAGAAGGTAAGCATCAAGCGGAATCAGATAAAAGAGGAGGGTTTAAGGTACACGAGTGAAACACAAAGAGGATGATGATGCCTAAATGAAGAGAGGCGGGAGGAGGGGCATAAGTGTTTTGCGAGATGAGAAATTCAACGTAGAGGAGGGGAGGAAGAAGGAGACACAGGAGGCAGAAGTGGTGAGTAATGAAGGGAGGAGGACGGCAGGGAAGTGGGAGGGAGGGACGGTGTCGCTCTGAGGCAGATGTATTGGTGAGCTGGCTGGGCTGATCGATGGGACGCAGTCAATCAACAGAGTGATCCATACGCTCTGACCTTACCGAGGATGGCTGAGGGACGAGGTATCCGTGTGTGTGTGTGTGTGTGTGTGTGTGTGTGTGCGTGTGTGTGTTCATGTGCATGTCTATTTATACATGCCAGTGTGCGCTCATATAGCATAAGGTTACATAACTGCACATCAATGAAGCCCCTCCTAACGAACCATACCGTTTGGCTTTTGCACGCTTCCCCCTCTGGAATCATGCACACTTTCACATCCTACACACTTTAACTAAGTGCACGATGAGATTTTTTTTACAGTATTGTGGTATGAAAATAAGCTTCGTAAGAGTTGGGATTTCAGATTAATTCACCACAATGAGCATTTTGTTGCCTCCTGCTTTTAACGTTACATCATGGTCATATGCTAATCCAGCTGAGGGCTGTAAATACTCTGACATTCAGGAGTCTTCAAAACAAAATCACCATGCAACAAAAATGCCATTTGACAGAGTAGGAATAATACCATACTAAGAAGAGTGGAGTCTTAAAATTTCAAATGCTGAAACCGATAGCTGCCTCAAAAGGTAGAAAATTACTGTAACAGCTCACAATTTGCCACGTAAAACACACGCTGCTTGTAGATAATGGGTTAATCAGAAGCAACCTGGCTCAGGTTTTTTAAATTAAACAGATCATCAGCTCCCAGAACACTTGTCCTGAAATCACCCTTGTTAGTCGTTCATCCAACATAAAGCGAGTCGACATAAAACCGGCGTAAACAGCTGGACAGGATCACATGTTAAAACAGTCGCAGACCGAAAACAAATAGCTCTTTATCCCCGTACATACAGATCGAAATGTGGCTGTACGGTCTCGACACAGCTGACATTAAAGGACGAGAAACCGTGACAAATGTAAGGAATTTTGGTTTTTCCCACTGCTAAGATGTGCGTGTCTCTTTCTAGAGGAAGAGGCAAACTGTTGAAGACACTGATTGGCATCTACATTTCTGGATTTGCTCTGTAACTGTAATTCTAAAGGGGTAAAGACAAGGTCTCCTCCTATTCCTTCAAACCCAGTGAGGCAAGAGGAATGTGAAGAATTGAGAAGAGGACTAGAGCTGAGGAATCAGATGTGATGCAAGTCCAAACAGCTCAGGTGTCGCAGACAGAGGAGAGGAAGCTGCAGGATTAATGAATAGGAAGCCGAATAGCTCTTTATAGCTTCAAATAAGCAAAAGAAGACTGTCTGAGGTACCAAACTAAACCCAACCAGGCAACATCTCAGCACATGAAGCTGAGGGGGGATGATGGCAGTAAAGATTTGTTCTAAAGTGTAATGTTTGATATTTTGAGAGAATCTGAAATGAAACCACAGAGGTTCCAGATGTGATCAGACTGAATGATATCCGCCTTGTTTGGACAGAAATCGGCTTGAATGTATGTTCTTCAATCAAAGTTGTACCCTTTCACAATAATTTTAGTTCTGCATGATGTGCAGATTGTAAATTTGAGGTAAATACGACATCGTAGGCTCTGTATCAGTCAATCCCATGTAGTGAATGATCAGAATCTGTCAGAAAACAAGAAATCAGATAAACGCACCGCTGCTTATGAGCAAGGCATCCCACAGCTGTTCATTGTGAAGCAGAACATGAACTAATTAGTCTACATACTGTGGCTGAGGGGCCCGTTCCTCTGCTCCAAACACCACATCAAACACACTACGCAAACAGCACAACAGTTGGTCTGCTGCAGAGTCCTAGAGAAGCTCGGGTTTGTTATTAAATGCCATTTCAGCTGCATGCATTCAACAATATCCAACTTTTCTGCACCATAAATATCCTACATGTATAGAGTGCTGTCTGTGCAGGAGCTTTTGAGCTGGTCTTGCATATTCATATTGGTTATGAGCAGTGATGAGTGTGTCTGAATGAATGTATTGTGTAATCACGGCTCTAGATGTATGTCTGAGTGGATTCTCAGTCATCCAGTTCATGGTAATATTAGGAGTTTTAATAAAAAGCAAGTAGACTTCTCTTTTAGATTCCTGAAAAGAACCTAAACAAGAAGTCCAGCTGTCCATGTCTGTGTAGATCCTCAGTCTTCCAAGTCATGGCAATAGTAGGAGCTTCAATAAAAAGGAACTAGACTTCTCTTTCAGGTTGCGATGACTTGGATTGAGAATCTAAACAAACGTCTACAACTGGACTTCCACATGATGTGCAGGTTTTAAATTTGGGGTAAAAAGAGCATTGGAGGTTCTGTATCAGAAGATGGTAAAAGACTTGAATCTGTGTGAGAACAGAAGAAGAGCCTTTCAGGGTTTTCTCAGGAACCTAAAGCAGTCCAGTTGTCGATGTCTGTGTAGATTCTCAGTCATCAAAGTCATAGCAATAATTTAAACTTAAAAACGTCTCTTTTAGGACACAATGTCTTGGATGATTGAGAATCTGCACAAACATCTACAACTGGACTTCTCCTTTAGGTTCCAGAAGAGAATCTAAAGGAGAAGTCCATTTACAGATGTAGCTGCTCTTCACTGAAGCTCCTACTATCACCGTGACTTGGATGATTGAGAATCTACACAAACATCTACAACTGGACTTCCACATGATGTGCAGATTTTGAAGCATTGGAGGTTCTGTATGAGCAGATCTAATGTGGTAAAAGATCTGGATCGGCCGCAGAACAGAAGAAGAACCTTTCAGAGTCTTTTCAGAAACCTAACGGAGAAGTCCAGTTATCAATGTCTGTGTAGATTCAATAAAAAGCAACTGGGCTTCTTAGGTTCTTATCGAGAACCTAAAGAGGAGTCCAGCTTCTTTTTATTGGAGCTCCAATAAAAACATCTCAGTGGACTTCCATATAAGATGCAGATTTTAAATTTGTGGTAATTGGAGCATTGGAGGTTCTGCATCAGCAGATCCCATGAGGTAAAAGATTGGAATCTGTTTCAGAACGGAAGAAGAATATTTGAAAGAGGAAGTCCAGCTGAATTTAACTGAAGCTCCTAGAACTACGAATCTAATGACCTGATAATCTGAAGTCTTGTAGTCATGCTCAGAACCTTCCAACACTCATCCAACACATACCCAGTCCTCGTAGTGCCTGGTTCCGTTCTGCAGCAGGTCCTCCAGCTGGATGGTGCAGTTGGCCACGAAGTCATCATACCCAATGGGGGCATCGTGGAACACCGACAGCTCCAGGCTCCTTCCCTCCCGGACCTCGGTGCAGAACTCCTGGTGCCAGGCCGGACTGTTGGTCTTGGTCCTGGTGGCGGTCTGACCTAGCCGGGTCTGGTCCAGGTTCAGCGCCAGGTAGGGGTCCAGCAGGAAGGAGCCGCTCTTGCCCACAGCATGACGCAGGGCCCAGGGGGTGGGCTTCAGGTCCACCGCCTCACACACTCTTACCTTGAGCAGCCCACTGAACACAGGCATGGCTGCTGGAGTGTGTAGGGAAGGATGAGGGTGTGTGCGTGTGTGTGTGCGTGTGTTTAGGCTGTTCCTGTACACAGACTGTTTCCTTCCAATGAGCGGGGTCACTGCACAGTCCTGCTACATCCCATAATGCCGCTGGCTCCTCAGTCTAGTCCGACCACATCAGAACACGGTGTTACGCACGGAGGCTGCACGGACACCGGATCAGCAGCGGGCTCGAAAAAACGCAGCGACCACGCAAGATTCACACACCCTTCAGTGGGCTCCCTCTCCCACCCGCTTGTTTACGATCGGTCCCGCGAAATTCCCGAAAAAAAACATGTCCAGTCCCCCCACGGAGCTTCTTCTCCGTCCAGCCCTCGTCGCGTCTCTTCCCGGGGGTCAGGGAGGGAGAGACAGCGAGCAGCCGCGCCTAGCCATCCGGGATTGCTGCTCCGGTTTCCAGCCCCGCCGCGGCTCGCTCTCTCCGGTGGATAATCTCCTTGGCTGTGCGACCTCACCGACACCGCGATATTTTGTCGCGTATTCTCGTGGAAAATAACCTCCTCTCCAGCAGCAACAGTTAATAAGAACTGCTGTGGGGTTTTTTTTGTTGTTGTTATTGTTGTTGTTTATTTTTAACAGGCTCACGAGCACCTCGGATTCATCACCACTCTCTCGCGCTCTCGTGTGTGTGTGTGCGTGTGTGTGTGTGTGTGTTTTTTCCTCTCTCCTGAATCCGCGAGCTTTGCAGGAAATGCGCAAAACGCGTCACTCCGCGCTGCCGGGCTTCTGCGCCGGATGAGAGAGAGAGAGAGAGAGAGAGAGAGAGAGAGAGAGAGAGAGAGAGGGGGGGGGGGGCTGTTTTCATGAGGAGGCGTGTGCATGCGCGTGTGTGCGGAGGGGCGTGCGTGTGTGCGTGCGTCACGGCCAGACAGTCAATCAGTCAGTCCGTATGCATGGCCACAGCCTTCCTCCCTCACTCACTCACTCACTCACTCACTCACACACACACACACACACACACACACACACACACACACACACACACACACACACACACACACACACACACACACACACACACACACACACACGTTTCTAAGGAGGGGAGGGAGGAGTGTGAGGAGGCAGAAAAACACAGTAATGAGTCTATTACAGGTTTTCTGAATACTACCTTAAAATATATACCTGCCTCCTGACCAATCAGCTCCTCTCACAGAAGCTGGGGATGTGTGTTTTCTGTTGTTTTTGTTTTTTGCTCAGCAGTGCACAAACTTTCTAAGAATAGTCGTGTGACTGTTGAAAAACAATGTCCACTGTCTCTCTGCTACTTTTTGTAATATTATAACACCTTATATAGTGTCATATTCATTTTAAAAAAATCTAGGTAAGTAAAACTGCTAATTTCACACTGAGAATACTCTAGTAGACTCAAATAAGTAAAAGTCCTAAATTTGAATTTTTATGTGTGTTCCTCTCTGTGTTACTCTGTAATATTGCAATACTTTTCTTTCAGTGTAGTATTTAGACATTTTAAAAGTCTATAGAAGTGAAATTAACAATAGCCCACCACGAGAAGACTCTATTACCAGTAAAAATCCTGATTTTTATTACTTAGGTGTTATTCTCTCTAAATATTTATTTGACATATTCATTTTTTTTGTCATCTATGTAAGTAAAACTGACAATTTGATACTGTGAAAATACTCTAGTCAACTCACTCAAGTAAAAGTCCTAAATTAGAATTTATACTTGAGTGTTCCTCTGTGTTTCTCTATATTATTACAATATTTCTGTTTCAGTATAGTATTTAAACCTTTTTAAAAAATCTATATAAGTTCAATTAACAATAGGACACTAAAATACTCTATTATAAATTAAAGTACTGGATGTAAAATTTTATTTTAGTGTTACTCTACATCATATTTCCAGTGCTGCAGTCAGATTCTTTATCTAAAGAAGTACATTTAGTAGCTGCACATCATGAAAGTATTCTATTACAAGTAATGGTCCCAAATTGAAAGTTTTGCTTGAGTAAAGGTACATAAATAGTGTTACTTTCTGTAATATTATTTGTCTTCATCGTGAAATGAACAATTACACACCATGAAAACACTCTATTAGAAGTTAAAGTCTTGCATTTCAAGTTTTACCTGAATAAAAGTACACAAGCAGTAAGAAAAAAGTACAAACAAAAAAAAGCTAAGATAATAATAATAATATTACTGGAGCTCTGAAACTTTATACAAGCTACTCTAAATTGCAGCTAAATTACTTTTAAATTTGCTGTATTTCCCTACAGGTTTAGTTTGGTCCCTGAGCTCTGTAAAGTATAAATGGTTTCTGAAACAGGCTCTACATAATCTTATCCACTCTGTCCATCTATCAGAACTGCACCTAGTGACTATTTTCATTGTTGATTAATCTGTCGATCATTTTCTCAATTATTCTATTAGTTGTTTTGTCTATAAAATGAAAGAAAATTGCAGGGAAAAAGCCCAAGATGATGTTATTTAATGTCCTGCTTTGTCCACAACCCAAAGATATTTCATCTGCTGCCATAAAGGAGGAAAGAAACCAAAATTATTCGAATTTAAGAAGAATCCACCTATCCATTATCCTGGTTTCAGCTTTAAAGCTCTGCTGTGATTGGTCACATTGAATGACAAGCTGGTCGCCATAGCAACTGTCCTTCTCCATCCAGGACGGTGATGTGAGCGTCCACAGATGTCTCAGTCGCACACATGAACACACATGAATAAAGAGGTTTATCAATGACCAGGAATTTGGGGCAAATCACATCCAGGCTGCCAGTTGACAAGAATGAAATGTGGTTGTTTGGGGTCCATTAGAAATGATGTTCTGACCTCTGATCAGGCCCTGCTCTATGACTCTATGACTGAGTGCTACTTTCACCCAGACAGCAAGTCCATATCTACATGTTCTCTGCATGCCACGGTCTGGTCAGTCCAGCTACCATCCCTGCTCTGCTATCAGGCTCCACTGGAGTCTTTAAAGGTCCCATATTGTGACTATATTCAGCAAATTAATCAAAGTCCTGCATGTCCCCCCAAACACTGTGTCTTTCAGTTTTTCAGTTTAAATACTGCAAATAGGGTTCATAACACAACAACATAACATAAAAACCACAAAACACAACGAAAATGGATTTTCACCATATGGGACCTTTAATGTGAATCTAGGCTGTAATCGCATGTGACACATTTTTTGTGATATCTTCTTTTACAATTTTTGCCGCACACGTGTCAGATTCTGAGTAACTACATGATGGAGAATTTCTCACAAAACATTTTGGTCTTCAAACCTGGTTGCTAGCATTGTCTGTGCCATTGTCAGTAGTACTCTTACTGAGGCCTCAAAAAGTTTAACTAAGCAGAAAGAGGTGGAAAATTAGCCACTTAGATATTTTAGTCAAGTAAAAGTAGCAATGCCATAGTGTAGAAATACCTTCTTACAGGTAAAAGTCATCTGAAAACAAAAGTTTACTGAAGTAAAAGTACAAACAACACACATAAAGTAGCATTTTGCTCACTGTGGGCTATAATGCTAGAATATTATAGAATTAGTAGCAATGTTCCCTGTAATTTTTCCTGAGTGTGAGCAAACACACAAACTCCCTGAGCGTCCCTTGGACCACTGTGAGCAACATCAGACGTGTGCACTGTGGTCACACCAGCATCACATCCATTCAAGTTACATGGTTCATTAAAAGAATAAAAAAAAAAAAAAAGCAATTAAATCAAAGGGGAAAAAAAAAACATTTAATATAATAAAACTTTTAAAAAGAAAATTAAACATTAAATACAATTAAATTACATTAGACAAAATATTTAATTAGATAATTAAACCGAAGATACAATGCATATAATTGTGAAATTAAACAAAATTTTTTAAACAAAAATATTAAACATTAAAGATGAAATATTTTAGATAGTTAAACATTTAAAAAATACAATTAAACAAGAATATTACACATTTAGAAAAATACAAAACATTTAATTAGATTATTAAACCTTTCAAAGTCAAAACATTTAATTAAAAAAATGTTTAATTAGAAAATTAAATCTTAAAGACAAAACTTTAAATAGGAATTAAACAGAAAATACAATGAAGCATTAAAAAAGAAAATTAACCATTAAAAGGTGGTAAAACATTTAAAAAGAAAAACCTTAAAGATTTAATAGAAAAATTAAACATTGGGAAAGAAAAGGAAATTTTTCAAACAAGTCAATAAAACATTTGAAAAAACAACAATTAAACATTAAAAAGACAAAACATTTCGAAATCAGATCAGACATTAGAAAAGAATAAAAGGTGAGAAAAGAGCAAAACTAAACATTTAAGAAGAATCAGACTAAAGATAAAACCTTTGAAAAGACACCAGTTAAACTTTAGAAGATCAAATTAAACAGAAGAGACAATAAAACAATCAAAAAGAGCAAAAACAGATCAAGGCCTTAAAACGTTTTCTAGTCTGAAATGAAAACATCAAATTGTTTCTTCAAACATTTCCTCTTTCTATGTTCTTGGTTTGATTGTGGACAGATTTACTAAGAACTCATTTCAGAAAACTGCTTTCCAGATAAAGTCTACTAGTAGTTGAAGGCATTGATCAAACTAATGTTACCTTCTGATCTCCACAAACTTTACTGTTCAGTGAAGAGAATCAAAGTTTGTTCAGGATTTCTAAAAAACCCACAGGTGAAGGTCTGAGAAAAACTCAGATGGATGATCTAAATGTGAAATCAAGACTCATGGTCACAAGTTTTAAGGCTTCGGTTAACTAGAAAGTTCAAACTAACAGAGAAGTACTGAGAAACTTTTAAGATTTCAGTCCTCAGACTGTCTGAAGGTTCAAACTAACAGAGAAATACTGAGAAACCTTTAAAACTTCAGCCCTCAGACTGTCTGAAGGTTCAAACTAACAGAGAACTACTCAAGAACTTTTAAGATTTCAGTCCTCAGACTGTCGAAAGGTTCAAACTAACAGAGAACTACTGTGGGACTTAGAAAATTTCAGCCCTCAGACTGTCTGAAAGTTCAATCTAACAGAGATCTACTGTGGGACTTAGAAAATTTCAGCCCTCAGACTGTGTGTAAGCTCAGGTCCTGAGGACTCGGGAGGTGTGGAGGCTTTGTAAAGTCTTGGAACTGAGGGTTCCACCCTCCAGCACAAAGGCTGAAGTCCCACCTCCTGAGAAAAATGGTCGTCTATGAAACTAAATCTGCAAAATAATAAGTAACCAATATTGTCAAATAGATGTAGTGGAGTAAAAAGTACAGAACTTACCTGTGAAGTGTAGACTTTGGTCATCATTCCTGGTCAGCTGCGCCACCTGCTGGCTCGTAGCACGTATTGCTTGGGACGTGACGTCACTGCAGGCTGCGTTCAAGTGCTGCTCAGAGATTCACAAGAGGTCAGAATGGAGAGGAACTGATCTGTGCTGCAGCAAAAACACTGGTTTTCAGTAAAATAAAAGACTGGTCCTTATATATCGCCTCTCTCAGGACAGTGAGATGTTTTCATGACTCAGTGGAAAAAAGATCAGTTAAAACAGACATGAGTTACTGTTCTATATGAATATTCTATCAGTATTTCTATTCATCAAAAAAATCTGCACAATACCACTGATATGCGCAATAAAGTGATTTTTTTTTTTTTAGAACTAGTACTTTGGGTTATTTTTTATACCTCATTTCTTAAATGTTTGCACTAAATGTTTGCTGCTGTAACATTAGAAATTTCCCCACTGTGGGATTAATAAATCTTATCTTATAAATGGTGAACAAACAAAAGAAGAAAATAAAGCAATGCAATGTTTTATTTGTCCTGCTGTGTTCTTTCAGGTACAGTTAGACTGACATTAAGGAATATAAAAACTTAAAATTGTTATTCCAGTATGAAATAACGGCACTTTGACCACTAGGTGGCGCAACTGTATTCAGACTGAGCTGAGTTGCAATCTCTAGAAAAATCTGTGCAGCTCAGCAAGTGACAAAGTGACAGAATTGAGAGGCACATTGATGCCACTGACATGGAAAAATAAAAAAAATTAGGCAGCTACTGTGAAGATGTCTTAGAAAAATCAGTTTAAACATCACAAAAAGTAGCAAAACCCAACAGAAGAATCTATTAAACTAATTCAACCTGTTGTGTCTCAGTCAGTTATTGTTTTAACAAGTAACTCATTGGGTTTTTGGACACACTGTGTGGGTTTTAAACACAGCTGTTGCTTTTTATTCCGTAAAAGTTGTGTTTTTATTATGGGGCATATATGGATTAATTTGCAAACATTAAAGTTTACAGCTCTGGTAAATTCTTCTGGAACATTGATCTTTACTTGTGCATTAATGGTTAACAAATGCTGCATTACACACTGTAATCACACTACACATATCCAAATATGACTGCAGGTCTGTTTTACAGCAAGTTTTAACCATTACAGATACTTTAGGGGGGAAAATGCATACTGGTATTTACTGGATCATCAGAAAACTTTGTTTAACTGGAAAAAATACTTCACAGCTCTATGCTCCTATGGGAATGACTTAACCTTTAGTCAGATCAAATCATCCTTATTTAGATAGCACATTCAAAACAACAGCTGGCGCACCAAAGTGCTTTCCAGTAATAGATTCTAAATATTAAAGATGATAGAAAGAATTCTGAGCGGCCCTATAAAACATGCACACACTATCCTTACAGGATCACCACAGTGTCAGTGAAGGAGACTTGTTAAAACAACAGTCATATATTAAATAATTTTATTTCTATAAAATACCAAAACATTTATTCAGCATCAAGTTGAACGTAAAGTATGACACAGCATGACACAGACTGCACATTGAACTCTGAGAAATTAAATAGAGATGAAGGTTAAAAAAGGGGGGGGGGGGGTTATGAGCATACAAACAGGTAGACAGGCAGGTGTGATTCATGGTGGTGACTGATTGTCTACAGCAGTCGACGTCCAGGGGTCCTCCAGAAGCCTCTAAAGGAACAACTAGTCTCATCAAAAATAAAGCAATGACACATAATTAGAGGAAGTAAGAGGGATTTGCTCACTGGCAGGTTTCAGTCTGTAAAGGTCCTCCTCTGGGGGGGTCCCTGGGTTAATGTCCAACAGGGGTCCATGGCCTGATGTCTGTTTAATTGGGCTGAAGGTGGAAGCTGGGTCAACAGATGTGCACATCACCATCCAGTGATGCGGTTAAAAATCAAAAAGGTGGTTCAAATTCATCCTATCATTCATCCGAAACTCATTCCTGGAGACCATCAGAAGCAGCAAAGATAAAAATCTACGAAATTTTCAGGAAACAAATTGAAGAAAAGATCAAATCTTAGTGTAACCTGCATTTATATATTCTCTTTGATGGGCTGGCTTTCTATTGAGGATAAATGTGTTTAATTCCCTGATCTCTGATTGCAAACCAAACCCTGACTTTGTCCACAAATATCCTCACTCTGTTAACCAAAGACGGACCAACACAGGCCCCTAAGAGTCCATTTCATTGATTGAAAGTCTCAGACATCCAAGTCAGAGTCACTGTCTGTTACTGAGAGAAGAGTTTCTCCATCTGCTCGCTCTGCGCTCCCATCAGGACTGCAGTCTCCTCCACTTAGTGCACGAGCACCGTCTGGACACATCCGGTGGTGCTGCAACCTGAAAATAAAAAGAAAAAGATGCTAAAAGTGAGGAAATATGCAAAACAAGTCTGACTCTGACTCCCCAAAATGAAAATCCTAAAATTAATTTTAATAAAACATAAGTTAGAATTGAAAAAGAAACAAACCCCATAACTAAAACTAACTTGAAGTTTAGCCTAAATAAACTGCTGATGCTGTCAAAGCATATAACAAATAATCTCTGTGGTAACAAACTGAAGGCTCTCTTTGCATGTCGAGCAATTTGCACCCATTAATGCACGTTTTGCCTTCACCAGCAGGATAACTGACCCGCACACTGACCCTGAAGGAAACTATTGTCCGAGAATGGGGAAGAAAAATCCACCAGATCACACGCACAGAAGGAAAACAAAAATCTACAAGCTGAATGGCTGCGCGCTTTTACGCATGAATGTCCCTTTTACGCACAGCCATAGCTGTCTGTGGAGAAGTGCCTGACAGATAAGTGCCCTACGTGAGTAACCGATTAACACTGATAACCTGCTGGACATGAAAAGTAATTTGATACTGACCTTAAAAAAAACAAAGAAATTTTTTTTTTTTTTTTTTTTTTAAAAAAGAAATTCTGCTCTCAAGTGTAATTCGTGCGACTGCATGTTTCCAACTGTTACACTCAATAGACAGCTTAGTTCAGTTCAAACTCACTGACCTGTTTTTGGCTGCGGCAGCTCGGTCTCTCTGTCTCCGGTTTTTGAACCAGTTCCCAACCTGAGTCGGTGTCAGTCCGGTGGCGTGTGCCAGCTCCCGCTTCTTCCCCGGGTTGGGGTACGGGTCCTGCAGGTACCACTCTCTCAGTAGCCCGCGTGTGCGCTCTTTGAAGCAGTGCGTCTTCTGCTCTCCGTCCCAGATGGTTCTCGGTAACGGAAACTTCTTCCTGACGCGGTACTTGTCCACGGGTCCGAGCGGCCGCCCCCGGAGCTTTTCTGCCTCCCGGTAATGAGCTTCGAGCCACATCGCCTGCAGTTTGCCGTGCGATGCGCGCGTAAATCGGTGCGTCTCCAAGATGTGGTAAAGCTCACGGAAACTTCCCGTGTGGTAGGCCACCACGGCCCGAGCCCGCTGCACGGACTCGTGCTCGGAAATGGAGTCACGACCGTCTGCGGTCACCGGGAGCGACCAGAGGAAGCGGGCCAGCCGCTCGATGTCTCCGGTCTCCTCCAGGGTCTCGCACACGCTGGCAATCTGCGCCGCAGAGAAACACAATCCCGGGAGAGCCAGAGGAGGACAGGCGGCGGGAGGGTCATCCGGGGACCGGGACCGAGGCAGGACAGGGGCCCCATCCGCAAAGTGAGGCAGGAGGAGACGGGAGGCTGTGAAGAAATCGAGCGGAGATCTGAAAACCATTTGGATCCCAGAGTGAACCCAAAGAAGACACGAAGTGCGTTTCGGGAACAATCTGACCGAAATCAGCTCCAGTCTGACTCTTTAGCTCACCTGGGACTCAGGGAGGACCCTCAGTCTGACTCCTCATTGGACACCCTGCAGCTGATGCGGGGTTGTCATGGCAGCGCTGTCAATCAAACAGAGGATTTATGTCCTCTTTTATGCTCAAGCTGGACACATGCAGTCTCCTCTGAACTGCCTTTGTACTGCGAACTATTTGTACTTTTTTCATCCCTATAGACTCATAAGTGGAATGGATGAAGACATATCAGCTAACAAACTGAAATCTCTGCAAAATTACCCAAAAACAGCATTACTTTGTATATGATTAGGTACGCTGTAAAAAAATTTTTTTAAAAAATGAACATGTTAAAACAGCTTTTAACAGATTTTTTGAAACAAATTACTATTATTTTGCAGACTTTTCCCTGTTTTGTAAATTACAGATAACTAGTAAAAACACATTAAAAATATTATTTTACATGCTAACTATACAACAGACGTAATCTGTAAATCATGTCCACATCAGGAATTTCTACTTTTACAAATGGTATTTTTTCTTTTACATTTGCCTATAAATTTATCTTTATACTGTATACAAATGTGATTATTTTACAAAAAATTGACATTATTTGGAGAAAAAAAGTTCATTAGGGACTGACAATAGTAAATAATTTTTAACTGCTAAATTGGTAAATTACAAACAATATCTAGTAAAATCACAGAAAAAAGTATTAATTTACATATTGACCATCTAAAACAGGCCAAAATCATAAATACTTTATAGAATTTGTTCTTTAATGTTCTGTGAACATAGAAGTACTCAGTTTTACTGTATTTAAATCAGCTAAAAAAATATATATTTACAGATATTTGCTCTTACTTTACAGTTTTTGTACATCGCAGTTTTCCATCACTTTTTAACATATTTTTTCACAATTTTTAATGTATTTCTATTTTTTTTACAGTGCAGTTGTGAGTTAAGTAGTCTGTGTAATCCAGAAGCATCCAGATGGATACACACTATGGAAATGTTTTTCTATTACATTGTGGGGATTTCAGTTTGTTCAAGTTGCTAAGACGTCTAAGACAATTTCTGGCTTCAGGTCAAATACAGGCTTTGTACCGTCTATATTTGGCAGGTTTTTAAATTGAAGATGAACAGAAGAGGAATGTGACCATGTGTGAAGATCAGCTCTGATGGCTCATAGCCTACAAAAGAAAAACTATTGCACTAAACTAATAAGCCCATAACCAACAAGAAGACCTCTTGTTGACAAGTTGTAAAAAGAGGGGGAAACTATCCAAAACGGAAGCGAACTGACAGAACGGTTTGCTATCAGCTGAACCTCGTAGCCTCTCTGGTCCTGCCAGTAAGCTGCTTGCATCATTAATAGCAGTGATTCTGAACGCACCGGTGTGAATGGAAATCTCATCCAGACCTGAAAGCGTATGTTTCTCTAAGTGGTCTCCAGCCACTCTAATCACGTTCTAATCACTTTTCTATTTTTCTAATATCCATAAGTTCAGAGGTAAGCCGTGCTCCATCTCCATTCTGTTATGCTGGATTAGCATCGGGCCCATACAGCCCGCTGACATTAGTGTAATGGAGCAGCATATTCAATCAGCATTAACACATTTTGGTTGCCCTGGACCATATGCTTCGGAGTGTGGCGGGGTTTGCATCACTCTGAGTGTGTGTGTGCTTGTTTTACTCATGTTGTGGAGCCTTAAATATGTTTCAACACTCAGAATTTGGGGACAAAAAGCAAATCCACATAATGTAAATTTTAAGATTTGAACATAAAGACTTAGTTTAAGAGTTGGGAATAATCAAGTTCAGATTAGGGTTAGGGTAAGACTTCAGGAAACGAACAGAATAGAATAGAATAGAATAGAATAGAATAGAATAGAATAGAACAGAATAGAACAGAATAGAACAGAATAGAAATACTTAACTGATAGGAATTCACCACAAAGTGTCGTATGCTAACACTAAAATGCAAATGATAAAAATGCAAGTCAGTGCAATTCTCTGAAGCTCCTCTGTGTGTAAACTGAAATCAAACAATCCAAAATAGCCCTAAACACTATTTTATATCGTCATCACACCCCATCTCGCCCTACGCTGCCACACACAGCCTTCCACATGCCCCTCGTGCAGATATGTTGGGCGTGAAAAAAGGGGGTCACCCAGCTTAAAAGGGTTAATGCCAATTACCCCGACAGACAGATGTCCCTGCACGGCGGTGTGACGAGCCGTGTGCCAGTTTTTCACCCCAGCTGATGCATATGGTTTACGCTTGTCAAGGTAATCCCCAAATCAAATCAAAAACACGAATATAAACACACATGCGCATTTGACTTGACCTTCTTTAAAATTAAACTGTATGAAAGACAATTCAGTAAACGATTCGGTGCGGATTTTGTTGAGCTCGTCAGGACATTCTACAATTAACAGACTTAAACCAAGATACATGGACAATGTGAGGACTATAGACTGTGTGCTGGTTCATGTGTGTTTTGTATTGTCTTAAAATCTATGCTAAAACACAGTGGAAGCTTGTAGTACACATTAAAAGACTAGTAATATGCTCTTCTAACAGTTGGGTTTATTGGCTGTTTAGGGAAAATAAACAGAAATGCATAGATTGTCAGATTTAATTTCTGTCCGAGCGCGTCTTTTATGGTACACCTTCCCCTCCTACACTTCTCACTCACTGCTGCAATGGTGTAAATCACAAAGTAGTGAATATCTTGTGCTGAAACCTGAACTTTTTCCAACAATTTACATGTTTGCTGCACCAAAAACCACATTGCCTTTGATTGAATCTGCAATCCAAAAGCAAAGGACCTAGAAAAGGGGAATTTTCTAAACCGGTAGTATTTAAACCTACTGACCCACCGTTACATTGCTTTTGCTGTTGAGTTTTTCAGCACAATATTGCATAGACAGCAGAGAAATCTGCACAGAAAACAAATAAACTCCAGTGGTGACTCTTACATTTACAGTACAGGCCTACATATTTCTACAAAGTTATAAAAAGGTTACAAAAAAAGTTTTTGCAGATGCATTTTGCCGCCAAGAGAGCTCCTTCAGTGTCAGTTCTCCCTCTGTCTCTCTTCACAAATATTCACCTCGAGACACTTATTCTGCTCTACTCGAGATGCTTGAGTCTGTAGATGTTCCTCAGCATGTTTCTCTGCATGTTGCAACAGCACAACAATGCACAAACGCACACTGAGTGACAGTCACGGCCAGAGCTCCTCCAAGTTTGAAAAGACCTTCCTCAAAAATGGAAAAGAAAAAAAAAAAAAAAATGGAAGGGGGACGGACATGCCAAACATGCCCAGGGAAGGATACTCGAGGTCTGTGTGTGTGTGTGTTGTGGTGACAATTAAGTTGATTCAGCTACATCTCCATTCAGCCGCAGGACAATTATCAGGGAGGAGAAGGGAAAGCAGAGCTGGCTGAAAGATGGTGGATGACACTTGCAGGGTGGCTGGAGAAACATAGCGAGCAGACAAAGTGAATCGCTTCTGCGTCCCCTTATCCGCCGTAAACAAAAGCCCTGCTCCTAATTAACCTCTCCACTGACCTCCACAACTTAACACTGACCTCTTAAGCCCTGAAAATTTAACCCCCTCAGCCGTCTCTTGCAAGAGCCCCCGAACACCCCCTCAAAGCCTCCTCCTCGTTAAGCCACTAATCACTTCCTGAGTCTTTGTTGTGCTTTTGTGCTCTTGCAGGGCTGCAGGAGAGTCTGGAGCACGATGGCAACCAAAAACTAGGGAGGAGGGGGTCGATTGTTGCAGATTGAGGAGGATGAAAATAGGATGTGGAGAGAGTGGGAGGACATACACGAGGTTATACCTGCTAAGCTGCTGCTAAACTCTCAGTGTCTCTTAACCCACTGAGGAATAATTAGTTGTTAGCCAGAATAGTAACAATCACGATAATAATGTGTCTACATTTTGGCAATGATGCTGTTACTTTTTTCTCAGATCCATATGACAAATATACATGGCTGCAGCATTTAGGCTAAATGTAGCATGTTTAGCTTAGAATTAAGCCATCAAACAGGGGCAAACTGAAATACTGAACATGTTAGCGAATATTTTAACATCAGCGGGTATCCTTTAACTTTTCATTTAATGTAACAGTTGCTTGTTCTGATGTGTAGCCGTAGCACAAAGCTAGCTAGCTAGCCAGGGCTAACTATGCAGCTAATGTCAGTTATCAGCGTCGCTAGCTGCTAACTGTTAGCCAGAAGACCGCACTCTGACTTAAAGCGGTATGTCGTGTTATCGACATGGGAATTACAGGAATTGTGGGAATTATCATGTGATAACTAATTTAATTTTTCACAAGACATATTCATCCCTGTTTGCATCACTATACGCCTCCCTTTAGGGTTGCCACCTTTCAGAAATTAAAATAAAGGACGCCCACCACTGCTCCTCGGGGCCATAGTTCGGTAAAGTTGGAAAGATATTCACAGATTCAGACTTCTGGCATCAATAACTCATTAGATACACCTTGTCAAAACATAAACGATGCCTCTTTCCCATTGTTGTAAGGCAGACAATGTGCTACAAGCCCAGTTTGATCAACAGTAGCTGTCTTTCGAGTTGCAGGAATAAGATTGGTGTCAACAGGAGCCAGTTGAAGGCTGCAGTGATTCTGGTGACACTACAGTATAATAGTGAAGTTATTGAATATTTGTGTCTCTCTTTGCTGTTGCAGCAGTTTTGCAATTTGCAGACGGTCCCTGTTCACAGCCGGCTGCACATAGACACCAATGTTAGTTAATTGTCAAATAAAGGATGATTATTTGACAATCGTCCTTTATTTAAGGGACAGGTGGCAACCCTACTTCCCTTTGGTTAAACCTTTAGGAGTAGGACTAAGCTAACTGCTGTCTGGCTGTAGCTTGATAGTTTACAGATGGAACTCATGTAACGCTCTGCAAGAAGGCAAATAGGTGTATTTCCAAAAAGCTGTTAACTACATTAAGTGGTTAGCAAAAAAAGTCAAGGTTTCCATTGGTTTAATATAAAAATTTGGAGCTTTTCTATATTTATTATCACTGTAAATTCAGCATTTCTTTTGGATAATGTCATCTTGGACACTGGAAACATTTTACAGACTACTGGATTTATCAATTAAAGGAGAATTTGAGAGACAGATGATGTTGATATTTAGCCAGTTAGCATATTTACATGGTCTTAGATGGGATCAAGCTACTGTTGACCCCTTTCAGAAATGCCCCCAGTTCTGTTAATATGACGGCATCTCAGCATGTTGGCGTCACGACTGAGTGATCATCCTGGTCATTCTTCCATAAAAGTCGCACCGTGAATCTTATGGGGTCAAACCATGGAACATTTCCATACAACATTTCAACAAAGCACACGTATGAACTGAGCCGTCACGTTAACAGACAGGCACACACAAGCAACGGTACTTTAAACTGTGTGTAATGATTTAGGGAAGACTTTTTCCATATTTCACTGCCAATATTCATCCAAAAAACATCTCTACCATTTTCAAGCACTTGGCTCTGCAGTTTTAAATCTATTAGGCTACAAAATGAAATGTTCATAAAAATGAAACTTTACTGTGATAAAAACAGACATTAAGTGCTTAAAGATTGATACTCACAACTAATTAATGTAATCTGATTATGATTATGATTATTTTTTTGCTCACGAGATGGTAACAGGAGCTGAAGTTTGTTGCTTCCAGCTATTTAGGAGTATTTCCTCAGAGTTTATTGAATACCTGCAGCATCAAACAGCAATAGGATCCACGACCATCTACAAGGAGAGAGAGTTACGTACATTTACAAAGGGAGCAACAGCAGTAGCTTCAACAATTACTAGTAAATGCATATTTTAAAGGATCAATTAGGATCTAACAGTAAGTCACACTGTGAACTCTTCTTTACCCCAGAGAGATAAGCTATCACACAGAATCACAGTTCACCAGCTGCAGGTAAATATTTTTGAGGTTGAGTTCGAAGCTTTAACCATTAAGACCCACCATTGTGCAGTCTGCCAGGACATATCCTTACATTTTTACATGCTGTAGTGCGGTTTTTTAATGGGGGGGAGTATTTTTATTTGCTTTACATCAAATTAACCCTTATATCCCAAATTTTAATAATATCTATTGACTTTTGTCTTAACTACGACAATAAATTGCTTAAAAGTGCAATAAACCCTAAAAAATTAAAATCATTTTTGTTTTTGTTTTTTTGTTTTTTTTTAAGATATATTTCAAAATACAGAAATTGCATAGCTGTATCCCTCAAATTTATAAATGTAAAAAAGTTGCACAATATCCTTTGGAAGCACAGGAAATTTATTTGGAGTCTGTATGTAAGTTGCTTTTTGAGATATGGTCAATTTTGCAAAATTTGAGATTGTGAAAGATTTTCATGTGCGCTTTATTGTACATTTTTACAAACCCGTCACTGCAACGAAAAAACCCTCTGAGGCCTGGTGAATGTGTGAAATGTTAGTCTAACCCCCCAGACTTTAAATGCAAAAAGAATGATTGATCTGTCTTATCTGGTTTCAAATCTACTGCCAATCAAAAATCAATATGCAAATCAGAGCGCCGGCGCTACGCTGGGCTCTACAGAATTAAGCATTTATTATTATTATTATTATTATTATTATTATTATTATTATTATTATTATTATTATTATTATTATTATTATTATTAATAATAATAATAATAATAATAATAATAATAATAATAATAATAATAATAACAATAATAAGAATAAACTTTATTTCTACAGCACTTTTCAAAACACGTTAAAAAGTGCTTCACATCAGCAGCAAATTAATCATCAAGTTTAAAAACCAATGTAGGAAAGGAAGGTAAAAAGATAAAATTAATAAAAGACCTAGAAAATACCTCTCCAGAATAAAAATGGTAAAAAGATTTAATGTAACAAAAAAAGACAGTTTAAGAAAATCAGGAAGGACTCTCTAGTAAAAGTATGTTTGAAGAAGAGATTTAAGAAGACAACAGCTCATAAGTAAACTGGGCTGTTAATTATTTGGACACCTTGCTCAGCTGCTATTACTTTAGATGATCCTGTTATTTGGTTGTTGTGCTTTGTACAACCCTTGTTTAAAGCAAAAGTGTTTTTGTCTAATCTTGCATGAACGGCAAAGACTACATAACGGAAAGTGACTCATGTCTGAATGACAGAATACCAGCTATGTTCCATATCCCTTGTCTGAAAAGGGCTTTTGTTTCGGTACAAACACCTGATTTTTTTTTCCAACGCAAACATAATTTGACAAAAAGAGTATTGGCATAGAATCACCTACTCCACCTTTAATTGAAAAACTGTAACAGATTGTTAGACTTTCTCATCATCATGCAAAAGTCAGTGCAAATGAATGAAAGGCTCCTGCACATGCAGACAGATGGATGTAGATTGGATTGTGTTACGTTGTTTGTGTGTGTGGTCACTATTTTAACCGCTTCTTGACCTTTGCTACAGAAAGATGAGGAGAACAGGTACTCAGGTAACTGCACCTGAGCATCTAATCCCACCGGCTGATCGGTTTGTAACCTCATACCAGGTTAATCCCCTGGTTTTGTCTGCAAATCATTAGTCTGTTAGTTGTTTGTCTTAAGTGCTCAGCCTAAATGTGCGACTTCTAAGAAAACTGGAGAAGTTTGTGCTTTAACCAGGTTTGTGACAAATACAAATCCACACCCGCACATGACAGCTGGGATGTTAAAGCACAAACACCTTTCTGATAAATTAATAAACAAAATAATCTGATAATTTGACAAATAATTCCTTCGCTAAAGCTATAGATTAGGACAGCTGGGCCAGATGTAAAGGCGGTAATTACATCATTATCCTGTGTTTTGTTAGTGTCATCTCACCACTCAGGGCGCTTTTTAATTAATAGCCTGAGTGAGATAAACACAACATCGGCCTGACAAACAAACACCAGCGGCCAAAAATACAAACAGCTGGAGCCTGAACAAACAGCTGCCTCATACAGATGTAATGACACACAGATAATACATTAACACCCGGCAGATACATATATTCATGCAAGGTCAGAGGTCAGAGAAAATGAACCAGTGTGTGCTGGCTAAAGGAAAAGAAGAGGAGTCAGAGATGTTATGAAAACTTTAACCCTGTAAAACCCACTGCTGCAGAAATACATTTATGTTTGATGTATGTAAATACATCAATATATATATACATATATATACATATATATACATATATATACATATATATATATATATATATATATATACATATATATATATATATATATATATATATATATATATATATATATATATATATATATATATATATATATATATATATATATACACACACAGACACACACAGACACACACACACACACACACACACACAGAGTTTGTTTTTTTATTGATTTATTTTTACTCATTTTCTTTTCTATATTTGTATATTTGGGTCTAACAGGGTTACAAAGTGCATTCTGGGTAAATTTTCAAGGGTCATATCACCATATAGAATAAGTAGTTGGTCAAAACACCAATCCCACAAAAGTTAGAGCACATGAAAGGTCCCTATTTTTTCCCTACATTTTGATGCCAGGCTCATCTTCTGAACATGATTTCTTCTGTGTCAAAATAATATTCTAGTATAAGCATATTTTGAACACTTGAAAATGGGAGATTCTCTTTACTCTGGGAACTGAAACCATGATAACTCCTGCATGATCATTCCCGAGACCTGTAAAACAAGACAAGTGTCAGAAATGAAGATTACACATCATAACTGTTGTTCTCACTCTGATGATAGAAACAGATTGACAGCAGAAACTGACAGAACAAGAGCAAAACACCATCGGAGTAGAATTTGAAACATTCTCAAACAAGCACTGAATGCTCCAAACTTGTGTGACCAATCTAACATACTATTAGATAAAACATGTAAACACCAATGTTGTATCTCCATTTCAGCCACAAGCTACAATTTACAAGTGTTTAATATCCCAATCTATTATTATATTTTCATATTCTTTCCATTATTTGGACACAGAAGGAATCAGGACTAGAAGATGAGCTCGGTATCAAACTGTAGGTGAACGTTTCCCCAAGAGTGCCAATGCAAAAACACAGCATAATAATATGTAGTATTACAATATGTAATACAGTGGTTCATCCTTCGTCTTTCTTGTGAAGCTTAAATACAAAACCATGTCAGGTTATGATCCCTCACTACAGCTTACTGTTCCACTTGTGAACATGTGTGCAATTCAATCAAAAAGTGAATTTCCTTCCTCAGATTATGATCCTGAGTGCTCAACTGCGGCTGAACTAAATAGACGCTCATATTTCCACTAGTGACATAAGGAAATTGTTTGTCGGATGGTGGGAATACATTTCAGAAGAGTCAGAAGAAGAGTAGGGCTGATGAGGCAGATGGAAAGTAGGACAAAGACGTAAGAACAAAAAGCCAAGAGAGGACGAAATGAAGTGGATGGAGTCGGGGTCAGAATGAGTGAAAAGAGGAGGAAGGATAAGAGGGGAGGGTTTGCTTGGACGAAGGGAGGGAATGTGAGAGGAGGGGGAGGCCGGTCCTGGTCCTGGTCCTGGTCCTGTCTGGTGTGGATGGGGGTAATCTGGTCTAATCTGCTGGATGTTAACCTATCTGAGCAGCAAGAGCCAGATTATCCCTCTAACAATGGCCACACGCTCATCTGCTAAATTACTCCACTCAAAATCATATGCTGAGACACACAAACATGCAGAGAGGGACACACACGCACGCACACACACATTTTAGAGGCTGTTATATTTTACAGTGTAAAATACTCATTTGGTTTTGTTTAAAACTATATGCCTTCATAGGTCACCTAAACTTACAGCCACAAGCAGAAAAGTCCGAAGATTCAAAATAAAGAAGAAGGAGAAGAGATGTAGAGCAGGAGGCAGAGAAACACCACTGGGTCACTAAAAAAATAAAAATCAATCAGTGCCTCCTACCTGACCCCCTCGAAATCACGTGATATTTTTGTGCGATAAGTATATTTATTAAATTTATGCAACACTTTACCTGCACACTATGAATATTTTCAGTTACAGGCCCTTAAAGTATAGTAAAGTTCACATTTTTTCTTTCACTGTATATTTTCCTGCATTTTTGAGCCCTCATGAAACTTTCCTGGATGAAGATCATGTTGTGCTAAAAACTGCTGTCAAATCAATTTTACATCCATTTTAGGTTCAAGAGTCAAGACCTGAATTTATCACAAACACAATTATACATAGTATAATGCGCAGTGAAATGCATTGTATACCTGTTCCAGACCAAAACAATAAGAATAATAAGAATAAAAACACAAAAGAAATATATATACATATACAAGGGGAAGAGTAAACAGTATACTGGGTGTCAGAAATTTAAAAGAATTATCATTGTTTTATTTGCTAGAGTTAATAGAATCTCAAGTTTTACATTTTGTAAGTTTCACAATGTACTTACATGACAAAACTATTACCACAGAAGAAATCGTGGCTCGAAGATGAGCCTGGTATAAAAATGTCAATAAAAATAAGACCTTTTATATGTTGTTTTGACCAACCACGTGTCTCACATGGAGATATGACCTGTGAAAGGTAAAGTGTTCTCTGGTGGATTATCAGAAAACATCAATGCATGTTTCTATTATTCTGTGTCATAAATATGAAACTGCTGCAGTTTTGCGATTAAATTCTGATCTACCCAATGATACTGATGCTTAAAGTTTGTTATTTAAAAAAACATTCTGAACAAAAAAACGATTTTGACTGTAGATTGACCTCAGGAGATAGTGTAAAGTTGATTTGGTTGCAGATGTGTTTATCAGCCTGATAATTTCATGTGTCTATCTCCAGTACTTATGATGAGGGGTCATGCTGGGAAAGGCCTAAAAATTCAGCCCATGCCTACTTCAAGGGCCTGTAACTTGGAAAATACTTGTAAGGTGAAACTTTGCATGGCTTCATTAAATATAATTAAGTTTTCACACGTAAAAAAATCAGCTGAGTCAGGTAGGATTTTTTTTCAGATTGGGTGATTGTATTTGGGACGATAACAACCACTGGCAAAGAACACTTTCACTAGAGAGGTTGAAATAAACGCAACACTTATCCAGCTGCAAAGATATATATAAATATTCTAAGAAAAGACAGGTTACAAGTATATGCAACTTTCTAAAAGCTGAGCTTCTGAAGCTGCTGCAGCTTTGCAACAGTTACAGGTTAAAGGCTGTGATGTGAGAAACTGATGTTTGCTAAAAGGTTGTATCGATTCTCAAAAGAGGAAAATGAGAGAAATAAAAAAGAAGCAGAATGGAAGAATAGAGTCTATGGCTAAGATCAGAATGCCATTATTTTCCAGAAGACATGCGCACCATCTTAGTTCAGTGCCAGCAAGCTGACATTTGCTAATTAGCACTAAATACAAAGCACAGATTAATGAGAGTGTAATCAGTTTGCAGATATTTGGTCAGAGGCCAAAATAAACATTTGATTAAGAGTTAGGCAATTTGGGCACAACATCTGTCGGTTCGTAACAATCCGTCCACAAAAAAACACAAATGTCAACCTCTTGGTGGCGCTAGAGGAGTCAAGAAGGAATTATTGTCTATGGACAGTGATGTTTGCATAAAATGTGATCCAGAGAGCTCAAAGTGATGTAATGTAACTAAATACATTTACTCAATACTGAAATTAAAGGTGAAGTCTGACATTTTGGAGAAAGATTGTTGACATTTCACTATAGCAACTATATTAAGCCTTAGATGCACCAGTTGTTGGACTCTACACTCTTCAGTAGTGGGTCAAAAATGACCCGTATAAGAATCAATGTGTTTTTCTGCCATTTTTGAGATTTGGGATAAGAATAATAATTTTTATTATTTGTTTGTATTATATTTTCGTCCACACAAGACTGGTTCATGTTTGAAATATGTTGATTTTTCACAAAATGACGGATTTTGAACATTTTGATAATTGAAAAAGAAGAATATTACACAGAAGAGCAATAAAAGAATGTCAACTTCCATTTTGTTGACATTTTGACACTCTTTTTCCAAAAGAGTGGAAAGCTGCTCTAAGTTTGTGCCTCACCTCTTGTATGGTTTTACCAGTGATCGAGTGCTTGGGGTAGTAACACAAACATTAAAATTTCTTTAAAAGTGTAAAAGGTAACTTAAAATTTTGACTGGAATGATAACAAAAACATGTTTTTGAGGAATAGCTGGAAAATGAAAAGATAAAAACTTTTCATGACTAATATATTGCAAGAAAACGACCTCACTAATGCATCTAAGGGTGAACATAACTGGCACGCACCTGATTCACCATCCTTCTTGCTTCTAACTGCATTTTATTTTTTATGGTTGATGTGGTGTTTGCGGTGGCAGAGGTAAAAATAGTGCCTGGTGTCCACTCAGCATCAAGCCTCACACAAGTGTTTTCACGGTGCTTAGAAGCATCTTACCCAGAGAAGATACTTTTTTTGCCCGTGAAAGAGGTTCTACAGGAGTAAATCTTGCTCCAAAAAAAAAATTCAGACCACTTTATAAACACACTGCAAGTTCCTGCAGTGGAAAACAGCTTTTTGTTGTGTGGATTGGTCCAAGGAACTTTGCTTGTTTTCCATTTACAGAGTTGTGTAGGAACACTGTATTTTAGCTTTAGTGTCCACACAGAATGGACAGCTAGCGTACCACGAGGAGATAGCCACAAAACTGGACAAAACTGACTCCATCTTCAAGTAAAATCTGAGCTCTTTCTAATTTATGCTGTTTTATTTTCACTAATTTGATGGATTACTTTCCATTAAAGACCCTTCATACTCAGTTATTGTAACCAATTACTAAGTTTAGAGTTTTATTTAGTTGTGATTTAGCTTCTTGTTGATATACCATCTATAGAGACCTCGGGTGCAGCATAATTTAACACTCTGAAAGGGTTAATTCTGCATAATTACCATTATTTTTTATACTTTTGGACAATTCCGCTGGTAACACTTTTACTTAAGTGTACATTTTTAATGATAATCTTAAATATTTTTATATTATGATGAAATTAGATTAGCAGAAATATTCACTAGGTAAGTGAAAGTTCTGTCCTGCTGGTGGCACTACAGGAAAGCCGTATAAACCACTACAATCCAGAGCATCATCCTCTGGGGTCCATGAATGTTTGAGGCAAATTTCATGTCAGTACACCTTATGGCTGTTGAGATATTCTAATCCGTTCAGTGGAAAAGGCCGCTGATCTGCGTCTTTTAGACTCCTCTTGTTTTTTTTTTTTGTCATGTAGTTCTGTAAAAACAAATTAAAGTGAAAGAGATTAAAGATGAAGCAAACACGGTGGCATGAACACAGTTTTAACAGGTCAGTGTCTGGCTGTTGTTTTCTAATATCAGGCTTAAAGTGGATTCACTGGGTGAATCAGTGAGAGGGTGCGCTCTGTACCCCACCATCATCAAATTAAATTTACCCCACTTTACCCCCCCCTCCCAGGACTACACGCATCACACACACCACACACAACACACACACCACGAACGTAATATATTGGGATCGCTCATTCATGCTCACACATGCTCTGCAATCCCATAATCCCACTCCAGATTGAGAACACCTTTAAGATACAATGTGATTATGATTAGGGATTATGATCAAATTATGACAGAGTGACAGATTAGACAGGGGTTGTGTGTGTGTGTGTGTGTGTGTGTGTGTGTGTGTGTGTGTGTGTGTGTGTGTGTGTGTGTGTGTGTGGAGGGGAGGTATGATGCTGTCAAATGTGACATTGGAGCAGAACATTTTGATAAAAGGCAAATACATCTGTGAAGAGGACGGATGGATTTTTTTGAGTAGATTGTCTCCAATTAGCAAGAAGTGGAGAACTAAGCTACTTTGAATTCTAACACAGTTTGTCTGAGCACCAAACCTCATGAATACCTGATTTATGGATGTTCATAAATTCATCTGTGGATGCATTGTTAGTCGGTGTTTGAACTGATGCAATGCTTTTGTCCAAATCTAAATATTTCAACATGTACTGGATGGATTACAGTGAAACTTTCATGCTCCCCAGTTTTAACCATTTGAATTTGTCCAATATTTTAGTTTATCACTAAACTAATTGTATTTCGTGTTTAGTAGCAATCCCCAAAAGTTAGCATGCTAGCATATCTAACTAATATGATGAATATGATTAAATTATAGTTCCTAAACATTAGCATAATGATGTTAGCATTTCACTAAACCCATGTCAGATTTGCAGAAACAGATCATTACAAGATGTCTGGTGTAGCCCAAGATTATGCCCAATGATTGCAAATACAGCACCTATAAAAAATACTCACCCTCCTTGGAAGTTTTTTCCTCTGACTGATTTTCAACAATGAATCGTGATCATTTTAATTTGGCATTTTAGACAATAATTTACAAAAACAAGACTCTTTCATGTCAAAGTAAAACCAGATTCCTATAAACTAATGACACTGTTTAACAAATAAAAAGTAAAATGAGTGAATGCATGAATATTCATTTCTTTAAAGTGACTCACCTGATTCGACACCGTTGCAGCAAAGAGGTACCAGAAGTCGCACAGTTAATGGAATGGAGACGATCTGAGAGCAGTGAATGCTTCTGAAGTGACTGCAGTATAAAGACATCTGTATCCTAAGGTTTAGTCACTGGTGAATCAGCACTCCTGATTATAACTACACCCTGAAGACAAAAAAAACCAAAAAAAAACACATCAAGCAACTCTGTGAAAATGTTTTTCAAAAGCACACTGCAAAAACTCCAAATCTTACCAAGTCTGTTTGTCTTATTTTTAGTCAAAATGTCTCATCCCACTGGATTTAAGATAAATTCACTTAAGAGACATTTCAGCAGATGGAGGGACTTGTTTTAAGACAATGCATCTTAAATATCTTGTTAAGTCCAACAATCTTGAAATTATCTTGTTTTGAGTTGTATTTTACAAGAAAACTCAAAATAAGTTTACTACATCTCAAATTGGGAGGTTACATCAAAGCAAAAATCTATTTTTGAGTGAAAAACTGTCTGGCTTATTTTAAGACACCTAAGCTTGACAATCATGGTAAAATAGAGCTTAAAATAAGTTTTCCCAGCTAATTTTAAGATGTCAATATTCTAAATATTGTATCTTATTTCAAGAAATCTCACCAAACCATTTTTCACTTGTTCTATTGGCAGATTTTTTCACTTATTTCAAAGTAAAAGTTCCTTGAAATAAGTTTTTTTTCGTGCTTTGAGAGGGGGCATTTTTTCCTGTGCATAACTCAGGGGAAGGATACAAGAATATTTCCAAGTCACTGAATTTCTCTTGGATTACAGTTAAAGCAGTCAATAAAAAATGTGGGATAAATCTGCCTAGAGCAGGTTGTCCTCAAAAACCTAGTGACTATTCAGGACAGGAACCAGTGATGGAGGCCACTAAGACACCTCTGAGTCCTCTGAAGGAGCTGAGATGTGAAAGACTCTGAAGTTAACTTAAGGAAGATTCTTTGGTCTGAATGAGACCCAAATATAGCTTTTTGGCCATGAAACTAAATGCTATGTTTGTTGTCACAAACACACCATCCCTACCTTGAAGCATGGTGGTGGCAGCATCATGATGTGGGGAGGGTAAAATGTAACCAAGTATAGAGAAATCCTGGACAACCTGATGATGTCTGCAAGAGAGCTGCGATTTGGGAGTAGATTTGATTTAACCCTCGTGTCATCCTGCGGGTCAAAATAGACCCGTTTTAAAGTTTGAAAATGTGGGGGAAAAAATATTTTCACAGTGGAACTTCTGATGTTCACATTTTCAACATTTTTGGGAAATCTTTGAACATCTTTTGGTGGAAAAAAAGAAATGTTGAAAATGTTTCTTAAGAACATTCACAAAAAAAAAAATCAATCAAGATCCAAAATCCAGCAAATTTTGGATTTTGGTTGATTATTTTTGTGAATGTTCTTAAAGAAAATATCAGACGTTTTACTGATATATATGGAATCACTTTAGATATTTTTAGGATTTTTTTGGAAGATTTTTTTTCATGTTTTGAAAATATTTACAAGAATTTTCTTACCAAATTTGGGGGATTTTTTAAAAAAAATAAAACTTTCAAGGGAAACTTTTAAGGAATTATTGGAGGTTTCTTCCTGAAGGTTTTGCAAACTTTCAGAAATTTGGGGAATTTTTTTGCTGAATTTTTGGATTTTTTTCAGACATGGAAAAAATACTTTTTGGTTCCCGTAAATGAAGACAACAGGAGGGTTAAAGACAGCAAGATGAATGTTCTGGAGAATCAGAACCTCAATCCAGTTGAGAAGTTGCGACTGGACTTAAAAAGGGCTGTTCCTTCAGGATCTCTGTGCATCTGGACAAAGCTTGAGCAGTTTTGCAAAGAAGAATGGGGTAAAAATACAGTGTCCACATGTGCAAAGCTAGAGATCTATCCACATAGGCTGAATGCTGTAACTGTGGCCAATGGTGCATCTACTAAATACTGACATGAAGGGGGTGAACACTTGTGAAATTATGTATTTCAAGTTTTTAACTTATAATTAACTGATGTTACGGTGTAGAGATCTCGTTTCCCCTTGACATGAAAGTCTTTTTGTTCTAAAATCTTCTCAGAACTATTATATAGACCATGATTCAATGCTGAAAAGCATTTAAAGGGGAAAACATCCAGGGGAAGTGAATACTTTGATAAGCAGTGGAACTAACCACAGCCGACTGTTTCTTTGGTGGACTTTTATAGGTTGTTTTTGAACTGAACCGAGATGTGGATGCATTTGGAGGTATAGAACCAAACAAATATAACAGAATATTGGTTTTCCATTGCACGTTCGCAGCCACACTTGCGCATTATGTACACTTCCAGTCAAAACTTTGGACACATCTTCTCATTTAATGCTTTTTATTTCTTTGTATTATTTTCTACATTGTAGATTAATACTGAAGATTAACACTATTTTGTTTACAACATAATTCCATATGTCTTCTTTTATAGTTCTGATGCCTTCAGTATTAATCTACAGTGTAGAAAAGAATTACATAAAAACCATTGAATGAGAAGATGTGTCCAAACTTTTGACTGGTAGTGTATGCATGTGCATCACACCATGTTTACAGGAGCCTGACCGTTGTTACTGTTCAGCCTATCATAGATATATTGGTAATGATTTAAATTGGGTCTGATATACATACAAATAAAAATATTTTCCTACAGAACATGATGCAGAAGAAAATGCTTCATGAGGTTTAGATTTTTTTTACAACTCTCGTATCATATACAGCAGATATAGCAGCATATGCATCAGTGCAATGTTTTTACTCTAAAAATCAAAAATTCAGCGTTGATCGATGTCCTAGATACCTGTTGTTGTGTAGCTGCAGGTTATTTCATAGATGGATTCAGTTCCATTTATTTGTTTGCATTTTCTAAGATTTTAGCTGTTCTGTAACTTTTCTCTTTTTATTGTGAGGCTTCACATGTCCACTCTGCATTAAGTAATGATGCAGCCACAACTTCCACCCTGAGGATTACTGAAGTAATTACCTATCCACCTACCAAAAGAAGAAGTCTGGCCACACTGTCTCCTCCGTACAGGTCAGAGGTCAAGGTGGGCTACAGAGCAGGACTCCTGGAGCTGGAAGAACCTCAGTATCTTGCTTAAAGACTTCAGCATCGTGTTCACTCATGGACTATGGACACTCTCTGGACACTCGCTGTCACTGCAACATAATATGTCCTGAAAAGACATTCAACTGTCACAGGAGCACTGTGAAGACAAAAACAAGCTTTGACGGTTGAAATTATGTAGGCTACAAGTTTCTGAAACGTCATGTTTGTTTTTCCATCCGTTCTGAAAGTGAAACAGACACCACGGCCTACACAAAACCACACAAACCCCAAGAAATGATGTGACTTCTCTTATTAAAATACGCAGCCACCACCGGGTCCTTGGCAGGTATTTTATTTCATATATAGACGCTTTCTGTAATCAAATGTGAGTGCAATCAAACAACAGCAATACAAACATTACCAATGCAGTCTGAGAACCAGGAACAGGGTTAAAACAGGGAGTTCACTCACTCTACACAGTGAGCAGCTAGTAACCTCATGGACAACATTTAAAAAAAAAAAAAAAAAAAAAAATTCCTCTGTCAGGACAGTCTGCTGTTACGTGCACCTCCAACCGTGATGGTGAGGAGGCAGGGAGGGGAAACCCATCGGACTCCTCCCTCCTGCCCTAACACCCTCCTCATACAGGAAGTCCAACCAGTGATACAACAAACGCCCACCCGACCCATCACCCCCAAAGCCGTGAGTCCAACTTGCACTCAGCTCTTCAGTGATAACTTCCCATTTCCCCCCCGTCATGATTATCATCGTCATCATCCTAATAGCATCAACAAAAATAAAATCCAAAAATCATTTCCACTTCTCACGTGGCAGGAGCCTATCAGTGTCCAGAGGTCCTTCAGGTTCAGTCAGTCTCAACCAATGGCTGTCCATCCGGGTCGATTAGAAAACCACGTAGCTGTACATGTAGAACCAAAGTCCTCATGCAGTGCCCTGCGAAGATGGCACATCACATACGTGCACAGGTGGAAGTGGGGGGTGGGTGTTTATGATTTGGTGTGTCGGTGTGTATTAGAGAGAGAGTGTGTGTGTGTGTCTTTTAAGAGGGAAGAAGCAAGGGTGTTAGGCAATTTATCAGACCCAGGAGCACGAAAAAATGTCCAGGAGAAGAAGAATTACATACAAAGTCTTTATCCACCATCTGTCTCCTCTTGGCCCTCCTTGAAACACTCTCACACACAAACTCTCTCTCTCGCACGCACAAACACACACACACACACACACACACACACACACACACACACACACGATAGGTCCTCATGTCATTGTGAAGTCAGGTGTTCAACGTCAACATTCAAGAAAAGAAAAGAGAAAAAAAAACACCTCAATGGTAAAAATCATCTCTACCATCACAATGCTTCAGTTCATAAAATCTGGACATTTCTGAGAAGTGATTCTGTTTTTCTCCAGGTTTAAAGCAGTATGCGTGTGTGTAGTTGTTGTCGTCGTCTTTGTCCCACTGCTGTACACATACACACACTCGCGCACGCACACACACACACACAACCAACATACACACACTCACGCGCTGCAGCACACACCACATGTCCTCTTTTTAGTGGAGAAAGACATGGCGCAATGGAGAGACTCTCCTCCTCTGGGTGGATGCACAGATCACCAGGAGGAGACGGGGGTTGTTGCCACGGCTACCAGGGGTCATCGAGCTCGCCGGCACTCTGGATGAGTTAAGAGGAAAAAAAAATGGAGAGGAAAGCATGTTAGGTTTGTAGCACTGCACACAGAAGACACTTAGATACTCCTGATGCCTTGAACCTCACTCCTCTTTCTTTTTTTTAAACTCTACTCAAACTGAATGGATAATGGAAGAAAGTGATATTCCCCTGCCAAGCCTGTGAGTTAACACAACCAGAACCTCTGATGACTCACCTTGCGGAGAATCATGAGGCCAACTGTCAAACTGAAAAACAGGGGAGGAATGGAGAGAATGGAGTCCCTATAAGTCTACGCAGCTTCCCTCTCGCTCCTCGCCGCCAGCTCACGCAACGCAGCGGCAGGCCTATATTTTCAGGTTTCGTACCTGAGAGCTGCTATTGTTTTAAAGGAGACGACAGATTAAGATGTCTTCAGGCAGCAGGGGTAAAATTACGAGTCTAGGTCAGAGCTAAAAGCTGACAGAGGAGAGCGAGGAAGGTGAGGATTTGCTTTCTGCTTTAGCTGTTCCCACAAACTTCACAGCCTACACAGACACATATACAACACATTAAACGGAGTAAGGACACTGAAAAATCCCACTAGAAGTGTCAGGGAATGGCCCTGTATCAAATGCCACCATACTGCATTTAGATTACAATGATCTGTCCTGAAATAAAACCAATGTTTGAATTGGAAAATCTGACTTTCTCAGCTTTTTTCTCACAACCCCCGTGTACTTTTTTGCATGGTGACTGATACAGGACCAACATACAGGAAACAAAGCTCTAAAGTCAGTTTACAGAAAGAGACACTAATACACTCAACACAAATCGTAACATTATACCTCAAATCCTTTTTATTTGTTCATTTTGTCATTTGCAGGACTGATTTGTCCCACGTCAGCGCATACAAATTGAACTCACACATACACAAACACTCATACACACACTCAGTGTTTAGCATTACCTCCCCTCCGATAGTTAAGTGCTTTAGATATTGAAAAGTACAGTGCATGCATTATCTGAGTCACTGGGCTTATACAGAGTCACGATAACCTCCCTTTACCTGCTGTCTAGAAGAATGAACACGGTTTGTTTCACTCACACTTTCAGAATGAGGTAAGTGTTTGAAATCGTTTTGAACAGAACCTGCGAGGACTGACATATGCTTTTGTAACGGCTTTTATCAAGCCGTGAAACTCATAAAGCTGCGGCTAATACCAGCAGCTGTCAGAGGGAGAAGTTGGAACAGATTCTTTAGTATTCCACATATACTGTAAGGTCACACATTCAACATTTGAACTGTGTGATTTACCGTACAAGCAATAAACTTGGTGTTTAACGCTCTATACTGATGCAGATGTGTGACTTTGGTAATGTAGTATGGGTTGGCTGGTCCAACATTTTAGTCAAAAGTGACATATTTTTGCAAATATTGGACTGATATGTGGAAGAAACACTCGTGGTCACAACCCCACCTGGAGCACCACCTTCAGATCAATGACAGAACTGATGAAACAACAGCTGTCCTCCATGTGAGTATTAAAACATGTCGGCGTGTTAACGTAATTAATGTTACATATTAAAGGTTAGCGCGCCGACATGCCAAATACTACATGTTACATGCTGAATTCTAGCATGTTCAACAGTTTTAGGAATGTTTTTAGGAATGTCAGTTTCAAGAATGTTTGATAAAGTGTTTAAAATACGTAATCGTATCTACAGTGCCTCTATTTATAAAATCACAAACTTGTCAGGTTCAGCTCTATACAGTCTGACTTTCATCGGTGTATATGCACTGAACATAAATATAAATGTAGCATGCAAATGATTCTCTTTTCCGACTCAGAGAACAAGTAAAAAATGTAATTTCAATTGTTGTGGTTAGAAAAGGTTTTTGTAGTATTTGAGCTCTTCAGTTCTCAACCACTAAATTAACCCACAACCTTGCAGATGTGGCTTTTAAGGACAATGATCGGACAGTGTGACCAGCAGACAGACGCTCCTTCTAGTAGTGAAAGGTCACCTTGAAACGCAGATTTACTCAAATGACTCGATGCAACAGATGACAACAGAAAGACGACTACAATTTGCTGTTGAAGAAATCATTTCAGCTGTGGATTAACGTGTTTGACAGCGTGATCCTGTCCTCTAAAATGCCCGCCAACTTCACCGAACCTTTTAGGTAGAGCTGGACAACATTTCATAGGCAGCATCGACAACCTCGTGAAGTTTGTGTGTTAAAGATGTGTGGCACTACGGAATGTAAATGGTGAACATACTTGTTAGACTTTGGATTTCCGGTCTATGACTCTAGTCTCAAATAGCTCATTATCATTTCCAATATAGTGCATGTTTTTGGTTGTTTTGTGGCCTACAATTTGCAGTGGAGATGTGATAAACAAACCAGAAAAAGGATTTAATTTGATAAGATATTACTTGCTGTGTTTGTATTATTGTTCAGCATACTTTGCCTGAATAGCTGTTTTTAAACTCCTCTGTGCTTTGAGATGAATGCTAGCGTGTTATCAAATGCTAGCGCTGTCAAGCTAACATGCTGTTGATAGCATTTAAAATCTAATAGTTTTTACCACAAATGCAAATCAGATCACACAATTTATTGCTAAGCCTGATAAGCTAGAAAAACAAAGCCACTGTACATACGATTAATCATCTTTGGAGCCAATATGATCTTTGTTCACAACTTTCCCCACTAGTATTTCTCCATTTTTTTATCCATTCAAGAATTTTGTTTTTGTGTTGAGCATTACCACCTTAAAGGGTTGCCAGTGTAGATTTCACTAAGACATTTACATCGACCTGAATAACAACCAAAAACACAACTTAGCCTCTCCAGGTGCCTGTGAGGCAGCGTTCTAACGTGGTGATGTGAGAGATGTAGTTTTTAGTACCCAGGCTGGTCTGAACAACCTAACATCACTGAGCATGCTGATAATTGGGTTAATTCCACAAATTACCAGAAACAGAAACTTCAGTAGTGACGATCGGTCTCTTGCTCTGTCTCTCAAACCCATGCAGACGCACACACACACACGTACATACATATACACAAGAGTGTGTTTTGAGTCTGTAGATGGAGTTGGCCTGGAGACGGTGCAGTGTGTCGCACAGCTGCAGTTCAGTGTCTCCTCTCCTTTGCTTTGTCAGTCCGTCCACTATAAGCAGGTGTGGGGGAGAGGCTGGGAGCTGAGAGGAGGGAGGGGTCAGCCAGAAGCAAATAGTGGGAAATGTAGGCCAGAGAATGCAAGGTTCACTTTGGCTTCACCAGCCACTTTTGCATGTACTAATAAATTGTTATGATTTTTTTTTCTTTTCTATGGTAAACATCAGTCTGTGTGGTCAAGTTTAGTAAAAGTGACTAGCAAATTTGGGAATCCAAGCCAAGGTGGGCAGGAGGAGCAACAAAAGAAATAGGAAAGAGAGTCCTCAAGGTATTTTTGTGTGAACTTGAACAGACAGAAGAGCCATTTTTGTTTGCAGTGAACTTGAAAAATACTTGAATAAGCATGATAGAGCTGGAAATGGCCAATGCGCCTGTTCAAGCTCCGTGATGAGGGAAAAGAGGAGGAGAGGTCATAGCGCATCTGACTAGAGCTCTGGGGAAGGATGGATGAGTGGCTGGGTGCGGGCAGGTGCTCAGTCGGAGGAGGTTTCAGACTCGGGGGCGGGCGCATCTTGGCTGGCCTCCGGCTCTGCAGTGGCGGGTGAGGGCGGGGGCGAGGGGGGAGAGGGAGGGGAGGCGGGCTGCTCCTGGCCGTCGTCGTTGCCGTCATCGTCGGCGGTCCTCCTGCTCTCCCCTGCTCCCTCGGCAGGACTCTCCCCCCGCAGGTGGTAGGCGGCCAGGGACTCCTCCAGCACCGTGCGGTACTGCCCCCGGTAGTGCAGCCGGAACTGCCGCAGAGCCTCCAGCAGATGAGCCGCCGTGCTGCCACCTCCCTCCTCACTCTCCTCCTCCTCCTCTCCCCCCGCACAGGCCTGAGGTGACACGCCAGGGGTCAGACTCTGCAGGCACGCTCCACGGTCAAACACACACACACATCGAACATCGTCGCACAAAAACATCTACCACACAGTAGCGTGACAATGTCAAGAGAGATTCTTGCACCAGTCGAACGGACCCATGCAAAAAAAAAACAAATAAAACGCTGCTACCTCTGACCCTGTGACCAACACCCCTTTGTGATATTCACTGTGCGGTGAAACAGAGGGAGGGCAGTTGGTCAGAACCCACACAGCCTAGAGAAAAGAGCCTGCGAGTCAAGACTCTGCTGACATTAATGTAGGAGAAACACGTGCATTTATACATACACATTCACACCCACCTTCACATTGAGCCCTGCAGGCTATTAAACTGATCTCCTGTCAAAGCACAGGCATCTTTCACTGCAATTCCTCCGTTAACTACATACGAATTTCCTGGATGTAGAGATGACATTGAAGCTGAGATTATGCAGCATTTTTTCCAGATGTATGGAGTAGTTGTTATAATATGTTTAGCTGTAGCTACGTAATGCTTAAGGAAACAAGATTTGTGTTATTTTGGATGCATCTTATGATAGCCACCCTGTGCACTACGGCAAACATTTGACATTAAACTAAACACACGTCCCAGTTTTATGATGAAATTTATTGCGTGCTAACATAAATGTATCTATTAATGTGCTTTAATATGGCAAACAATATTTATGAGCAAGTTTTATTCGAAATATGATCAAAACAGATGACATTTTTGTCGTTTTTTAAAATTTACATAAACAAAGATGTGCATTAAACTTACACAATCATAAGTTAGTAACTCAGCTAAACATCCATGACAATGCAGTAAGATATGGAGTCTCAGCACTTTTGTCTGCCATTTTTGATACATGTAGATAACTGCTTTCAACATTTTCAGCCCTAAATACATGCAATGAAGAACAATTATTTTATTTTTGACTTTTGTGGGTTTACATCTAAATAAAAACGGTAAATAACTGTGAGATAAAGATAGTATTTGCTGTGGTGACAGTCAAATAACATTTTTTAAGACACTAGGAAGTGTCTTTTAATCTTCTTCATGCCTTTGAATCTTCCTTTTGTGCACATATTTAGTAACAATAACAACATATTCAACCTTGTGCTTAAAAAAACTGCCATCAGGAAAATCTGATCAGGCTTCCCATCATCAAATTCACATGAAACCAGGTTCATGAAGCATCAAGCACTACAAACTGGCAATTTAAAGGACGTGCACTTTTTGCAGAGGTTGCCTGAGGTCTTACCGTATATCCTGTTTCAATGATAAATATCAAATGTAAACGGACCGCAAAGAGCGTCAGTGCTTTTCAACGTGGAATGCAGTCAATTGAGTTTCACTGATCTTGCCAAGGTTATTCTGTTTAGACTTTCCTCCGCCCTCTTTCACACTTAAAATCACCTTCATTTTCTCTCGCTCTCACACCACACGCACAAGAGTGTCCTTGTCTGGGCTGGTGTGTGTTTACGAGGTCACACTGAGGGAAGGGTGAAGGCTTTAGAGAGAGGTCAACTCACCCCTTCCTCTTCTCTGTGAGGGTTCAGCTTGTTGTACACCGCCTCGATCACACTCCGCCTGCAAACACACAAACAGCACACTGAGCTCGGCCGCTTACAGAAGATGAGCAGCTGCCAACATAATACAGTCTCTGTCCATTCAGAGCAAATGTATATTGATTGAGAGTTTAATGGAAGTAAAAAAGCAACTTGGTCGATATTTGAGAACTCACTATTCATGCATAAAGCAACTGGAGAATCTCTTCATTCAGAAGTGATGTGAGGAGTATTAAGTTGCATATTTTTAAGCTTTAAACTGCGTGTCTGGCAAATATACGCATACACAAATCTGTCTTTGTGTGCATATGGCTTTCTCAAAGTGCGCAGGGATACAGCAAATTATTTTTATCCTTATCAATGAATCTGCAAAATACTTTCTTGTGCAATTATCTGAAAATTGGGAGAAATGCCTAAGTGAATTTTCCTGTACAGGGAGTCCTCGACTTACGTTGGAGTCCCGTTCCTACAGACTGACATAAGTTGACTTTCGCCACAAGTCGGAAAATGTAAACAAAGCATCACGATATCGATCAGTTCTTCAGAAAAGTCATAAATACCCATGATGTTCATGCATGTATGAGTCATTTTACAAGATGACAACAGAATATTGTAACGGACTGATATTGTTGTTGATGTTGAGGTTTCAATGTTTATTGTTCAGTTCCAGATTTACCTAATGTCAGTGAATGTGCCATGTTTAGTTAGCTCACCTCTGATTGGCTGAGAGTCAGCAGTAGAGAGAGCTGGGAACGGCGGCTAATTCTGGAGCTAAGTTATGGGGTTTTTCTAGTTATTCTGGCGTTGGCTACGGCCCACAGTAGCCTGTGTGAAGGTTCAATAAACCAGCAGAGAACCAGATAAAGTCTCACTCATTCATCACAGAGGGTCACTACAATATGTTGACCTGTTTTTACAACTTGACCCATGGTGGTCGGTGTTTCTTCCTGTTCCCAGCGTTTTATTCTGTCTAATTTCACTTCCATGGAGATGCTTTCCTTTTCTTCCAAGCATCAGAAGAGTCTGACTTACGCTGGGAGCCATAATGAAGGACAAAAAGTTAGTGAATGTAGCACAATCCAAGGTGGAGTACAACCAGAGAATGGAAACAAAGCCGTCTGATAGCGCTGCGTGACGACATATTCATCCGCTTCACTCGCCAACTAGTTCCACGTAACCAGTTCTGACATAACAACGAATCGGCGTACACTATAAACCCAGGACCCACTCATAACCAGTTCTGACATAACGACAAAACGCTGTAGGTCAAGGACGTCGTAAACCGAGGACCTCCTGTACTCTATAACAGACATAATGCAAATACATTACGCTTTATGTAATTTAATGTAAAATGAAAAAATTCTCACTTAGAAGAGGCTGAAACTAAACAATTTCACAGAATTTTTGCTTAAAAAGAGCTCTGAGTGTGACGACACATTTACACGTCTGCTCCTCGTCAGCTTCAAAAATAATTGAGTAATCCTTGTAAAATTCAAATAGCTTCTTGTTAACTGGCTCCTACTATTGTGCACCATTTTAGATATATAGATAATATTATTATAGCGACTTCACTTCATTTATCTGTAGGACTGCTGTGATTATTCAGTTAAATTAATTAGTTGTCGGACAGAAAGTTAATTGGTTAATTGGTTGCTACATCTTAAATGTGAAGATTTGCTGCTCTTTTTGTCATATCTGGTATCGAACAGAATATTCTGGATTTTCTGACAAACATATTTTATTGCATTACTTAAGGCCCTAGAAAATGCTAAGCTGGCATTTTCAGCTGCTTTATAACATTTACTGGCAATGAAATATGAAGAAAGCAATTGTCACACTATCTGATGATGAAAATACTTTTATTAATTGATAATAATTGATAGCGTAATTAGCTGCAGCCCTACTTAAATTTATACTAATTTCCGTCTCTTATGTTTTCGTTAAGACGTGTTCTATACAAATAAAGCTGTTGCTGTTTCCAGAGACTTAAAGGATCCAGTTTGTAATTTATCGCGTGAAATGTAACTACTATTCAATAGCACCTAACATCCTGGCATTATGTTATAATAAATAAATAATCTACATGGATGGTCAAGTCTGATTTTATCGATGGGTACGTGCATAAAATGCAGCTAATGTATATTTACTTGCTGGCCAGGCCTCCACCAGGTGGAAGGTTAGGGATGTTCTCTGTGGCAATGCTCCTTAGGACAGACACCAGGTCAGGGACTCCAGCCTCCCCACCGTTCCCCAGAAGCTCTGCAAACAAAATAGGAAGAGGGCAAGAGCTTTGTGAGAGGTTATGCTCCATAGTGAGGCATGATTATAGTACATTATACACCAAGTTCTTCTGGATGTAACCGCCACCTTTCTGTACAGAGGCTGAAACATCACCCATAGCAGTGGAAAAATCACATACACCACTGCTTGTCTTTAAACGGCACCACTCTGTAACACACTGATTTCAAATATTTGTACTACCTAAAGAATGTTTATTTTGTCCTGGTTATGCACACAGAATTGGAGCACGGTATGTGGCCACTTGTTTCAGTTAACCTTTGGAAAATACACTTTTGAAAATGGAACAGTGCAGTGATTTTACCAAAGCCTGAACAGCTGAATTTTCCATCACATGCTTCTATCACAGCATATCAGTACTTGGTGTGGTTGTAAAATAGGAAAGATGCTGCCAGAAAATAAGTAATATATATTAAAAAAAAAAAAACAGTTAGACTATCAAGACTGCCCTCGTGAATATCACTAAAAACACTGTCAGTGTGTTATATTTGCATTTTCAGACTGCTGACCCTCGACACGGGTTTCCAGGTATTTATCCAACTCCTCTTCCTTCTTCACAGCCTCCTCGGAGATCTTGGGAGCTCCGGGTAAACACACCAGCACCACGCTCATGTTGTCCCTGCTCCCCTGCAGAACAAGGACAGGGACACAAAACAGGTAAATTAAATCTACACAAAAATACTTTTTCCCCCACAACTGTGACGAAAAAAAAACAGATATATGATATTAAGAGTGTTTTGGTTCACTGACCCTGACAGACATTTAGGCAGCAACTATGTTCCCTTTTCTTGTTTACAACAAATTCAGGGCTTTCCCTGTCAATGTGAAACCAAGGCAACCAGCCAGCGGTTGGTGTTTTTCTGCTACTTGATCACAGGCATCAGAGGGTGAAGTTAAGGTTGGAAAAGGATTAAAACAGGACATTGGCATGCTGTTTACAGTCAAACAATTGAGCTGCTTTCACAGCCAATGCTTTCTAGTAGTTTAGGGTAGCAGATGGTGGAAATAGTAAGTGATAACTGGCAGTTTTCACTTGGTCAAATCTACTATTGAACACAGTAAACACATCAAACATGCTCAAGCTTTAAACACACACAGTCATCACTACCCTGAGTAGTACTAGCAGCTCTCAAGTAGCACCCAAGAGCAGCTTTTTATTGGGTGTCTCTCTGTTTAGTTTGTGTTGCAATACAGTCTGTCAAACTGTCAGTGGCTTCACATTAATCCAGTGACCTACAGGTGGCAGTAACGTGCTGAAATATGCAGCGATGTGCCAGCAAAGACAGGAGAGAAGAAGACTACGAGCAAGGAAACATGGCTGGAAACAATGCAGAACTGAGAATGTTTCTTTGCAAATGTCTTATGAGGCAGAAAATGCATTTAACCTGTTTGTTAGACCCAGAAAATTCACAGAATGAGTTTTGTTGATTGAAATCTAATGTAAATATAACATATTTGAGGTAAAATGCAGCTTTTCTTGTGTTGTCACTAAAATTCTAAAAGAAAAATGGCTAACAGATCAGCATGTTTTCAAAGCTTAACATCTTACATTTGTTTTTTGGTTTTCTACATCACAGAAAAATGATCAGACAGTAATTAAAAAAAAATGTCATTATGTTACCATTTTCACCTTGTAAAGCACAGGACTGGAAAATAATTTCAACTAGTCATTCACAACTACTGTTTTTTCCATCTTTCAGAACCATCAACTATTACATTCACTGTTGATTTATCAGATTTTTAATTTTCTGGATTAATGAACCCATCGTTCCGTCCACTAAACCTCAAAAATCATTGATGAATGTCAGTAATATTACAGCACAAATTTCTTAAGATTTCTTTAAATTTCTTCTTTAACAATTCTAAATAACAAAAACAAGTAGCTCCTTACAGATGATCTAGAAGCAGCAAACAGTTGTTTCTGCTTAAAAGCTGATTCATTTTAGCTCTAAAATATCTCATTATAAACCTCTAACACTTTTATTTCACTGGCATTATGGGTATTAGCCACTCAGTACTAGCTGGACAGCAAAACAATTGACATTTAAAGGACGCACAGACAGTTATAGTCGAGATGGAGCCCTGGCCTAAACCAAATCGACAGTCACCTTGTCATTACCTTGTAAAAGTCAACGTGGTCACAGTACCTTTCTGTAAGTATACAGTGTCACATACATCACAAAAGGCAGCGGCAGCAGAGGAGATTTATGACAGCGTGCGGCTGTTACTTGAGATAACCCATCCAGTAAGGTAAAAATAACTAGGCTGCTGTGCACTCGTTGGTTCTTGGAGTATTTAAGACACAAAATAAGTGATACACGGAAGACAAAAGTCTAACTTGTGTACTGGTGAATGAGTTCTGCTAAGGCAAAGAGCAATTCTGTGCTTTATCCTGAATCGATAGCCAAGAGGGAAAATGGACAGGAACAGATTGCAAAGCACTAATGCTTTAAACATCATCTGATGAGATGTTAAGTTTTATTATATACAGCTATATATAATTTATTATATAATTTATTATATAGAACTAAATAACAAATTTAGGCTGAGTTTATTTTTGTCACATTGTCACACAGTTATCCATTATGTTATTTGGCATATTTGGTGAAAATATATAATTACAGATTCTTATTAAAACTGTTTTATGCTGCTCACACATTTTTACTCACTGTTGGCTCATTTTTCACAGCATAATAAAGTCCTGCACCTCAACTAAAAATGTTTTCTGTGCAATTTAACACGATTATGGTTCCATAGATCATAAACAGCAGAAAAAACAAAAGTTGAATTTCTTTGACTACTTATTTTACAAATATTTTTTATAATGAAATCAGCATGTGCAACATTTTCTAATACTGGAAAAAATAAAGGCACTATATGCTGTAGATATTTTATTATTTACATTTTTAATTTGTTGCAATACTTTCTGCTCCATGTAAACAAAGCCTGTAGTTCAGTCTAGTTTGTCCAAAAAGTCCCTTAATTTTTATTACTGTTGGATATAGGTGACTCACTAATGGATTCACAGTTGCACAAAGGAGCACAGAATTTTAGCTTTTTTTTTTTCCAGAATCTAGATACTGCAGACAGTTTATTTTTTAGGGATTTTTAAGTGAGACAAGTAGAATAAAGTGATTTGCTGTGCTTCAGCTTGGTTAACTTTATGTATACAGTTTCCAATGCTGACAAACTGAGCAATGTCAACGATCTTTTAAAGACAACATGCAGTTCAGTGGGTTAAGCAAAATACAGGCAATGTTGGTTCGTAGAATTCTAAGGATCAGAGTCAAGATCTGTCGTGAAATGCATTTGATTAGCATAACTTTGAGGGTGTCAAGTTAATTTTTCAATATTTTTTCAATACACACAAAACATAAAGGATTAATTTAGGATGCTAACTCAGTTAAGAGTTTACACATTGATCAATATTAACCAGCATGATCCCTTTTGCAGTTATGTGTCAGACTAGTCGGCTCAATATATAACTGCGGGACTTTTTGTAACACAGTTGACATTTTTGCTGTTTTCAGGCTTAAAAATCAACATTTCTTTTATTCTAACCAAACACTACATGGCATTTTTAGACAGACTCTTCTAAATATGATATATACAACTGAGTAAAGTTGAAATTGAAAGTTATTCATAAAGATATTGCAGTAAACGTGTTGACTACTTTCTATTAAATAACTCAGAAAGCCTTGGAGTCTGGCCAGTCTTTTCTTCAGGAGGAAATGACATCATGTGGAGCAGGTCATGTGATCTGGAATTAACACACTTCCTGGAGAGGTGTTTTTGGTAATGGGTAGTTGAAAGTGATTTCTCAGACACAGATACAATTTGTTATTTTCCAGATAAAATTTGATATATTGCCAAAAAAGAAACATCTGTCATGATTATCTCAACTTAATAAAAAGAACACAATCCAAACTATTTCTGAATCAGCTCATTATATTATTGTTTAGCTCATTAGAAGGTGGTTGTTATTAAATTCGGACGGTTATTTAGTTGATATTTTAGTGATATCCAGTCATTTTTTTTATTAATAAGTGATTGTTTCCATAATAAATAATTATGGAATTTGTAAAGACATGATCATAATGAACATAAAAAATATTTTTTTACTTGCAAGATATATCCCTTGGACTTGGACAAAAGTCCCTCAATTATATATTGACCCAGTCTTACTTGCAACAAAGTTCTTTCCCATACACAACACTAGATTTCCACTTGGTAGATTTTAAATTTAAATTTTGCATTTGAAATGTTTTTATTTGCAAATGGGAACTGAGTAAAACATGAGCAACGTTCTACAGCTGTAAAATTAAAGGCAAGCTGAAAAGCAGGTATCTATGCCTACACTTTCACCTCTAATGTACATCATATGTGGAAAAAAGTCTTACCTTATGCAGACAGGTGTCCACCACTGAGTTACAGACCTTCTCCAGGTCATCACACACCAGCAGTCGAGAGCGAACAAACTCACACAGCTCCTCGTTGGACATGACGTCCCAGATTCCATCACACGCCAGCACCACAAACTCGTCTCCTTCGGCCGCCCGCTCCAACACACACACCTCGGGCTCAGGGCTCACTAGCTGCTCCGTGGGACCTTTACCGTCCACACATTTGTAGTCGTAGTCCCCCAGGGCCCGGGACACAGCCAGGGAGCCGTTTACCCTCTGGATCATGACCGAGCCGCCAGCATTTTGGATGCGCTCCTTTTCGCGGGGGTTGCAGGGCTTGTGGTCCTGGGTGGAGAAGCCCACCTTGCTGTCTCGACTCAGCACGGCCCGCGAGTCGCCGCAGTTAATGAAGTAGAGGTGGGTCGGGCTGAGCAACACGCACACGGCCGTCGATCCGCTGCGGTCCAGGCCCTGCCGCAGGTCGGAGAAGCTGCGCATATACTCGTCAATGTTCAGGAAACCTGAGCGGATGCCGTCCTTCACGCCCTCCACGGAGCCCGGTCCTGAAGCGAAGTCAGCCCCTCCTGACAAGATGTGCTCCAGCAGGTGGCCGGAACAGTAGTTGGCCACCCTAGAGCCTGCGTGGCCATCGTAGACAGCAAAGAAGGACCAGTCGGTGAGTCCATGGGGGAGGCCCACCACTGCTGTGTGGGCGTCCTCCATTTCCACCCGCCAGCCCTGCATGGAGCTCAGGCCATAGCGCAGCCCATTGCCCTCACCGTGGGCACTATGTTTCTCCGTCTTCGGCTTGTCCAGGAATGCACCCATTGCTGCCTATAGCTAGAGGAAGAGAAGAAAGAAACAGAAATTAGATGTTACACCAAGACCAAAGGAAATAATGTGTCCCTCAAAAGGCCAGCCACCTTTATCATAATGCAAACATGTCGTCTAACTCTACAGAGTTAAATTTAGACTGATAGATCGGTCAGGTTTATATAACAGCCATGTGCAGTGTGTGTATATATTGGCCTATAAATAACGAGAAATATAAGCAATCAATGTCAAACACTGCTTCTAAATTTCATCTTTAATTAATCTGTGCACCACTGAGGACTCAACCACAAACTGTGTTTACGTAGGAAAAAACTGTCGATCTATCATCAGATTCTTAAACCTCCAAATATCAAGAATCCTCTATCGGTCAGGGTGTATTAGGAAAATACAGATGGGTGACAAATTAAAGGAAAACACTGAAACTTTGACCCCTATAATGAGGGGGATCTGGTGGCTTTGTTATGCTGTGGGGGGCATTTAGTGGCCATGATTTGGGTCTAATTGTTCCCTTAGAGGGAAGGGTCACCACAAATCAATACAAAGTTGTTCTGAGTGATCACTGTTGTCCTGATGAAACATTTCAGTCCTGATGGGAGTGCTCTCTTTCAGGATAACAACAGTGCCATCCCTGGGCCATGAGGGGTCACTGAATGGTTTGATGACTGAAAATGATGCGAATGGCCTCAGCGGTCACCAGATTTCAACCCAATTAAAGAGCTGAGAAAGATTTTGGACCAACATGTTTGACAGCGAACACAAAATGATCACAAATCTGTATGAATGATGTTAATATCCCTCCAGTAGAGTTCCAAAGACTTGTAGAATCAATGCCATGGTGCACTGAAGCCATTCTGGTGGCCTAAAACCTTACACACTTTTTTGTTTTTCCTTTAATTTGTCACCCATCAGTATATATTTTTGTGGGATAAGATTCATTGCTGCTTTTTAAAAAAAAAGGTCAATTTTTCTGTCTGAACATGAAGAAGGAAGCAGTGAAGCAGTACCATAATACTGTATTTAACTTGATTTTGTATGTTTTCATGATTCCATAAGCTGAGATGAGCATTTAATGGCTACATTCACACATTTTACTATACACTTTTGTTGCCTATCATGACAAATTTTTCACCTCACTCTACATATACGTAAGTGAAACAAAACTGACTTCTTTCGTCAGATTTCACATAATATTGTATACTAATAAAAATGTGTTTGCTGTGATAAATTTCTGCGTTAATCACCTTTTTCATATCAGTAATTCAGTACGCTGCTTCATACTGAGAATAGAAAGTGTTTTTAATTAGTCAATGGATAGTGAGACCCAGTGATCCCAATGAGACAAAGATAGCAGAGGAGAAACGACAGAGGTGAGGATTACACTTCAGCTGCAAAGCTTCTTTGAGCACACAGAGCCTCTTTCAATCTGAACACAAGGTAAGTAATACTATTAAGTTAACTTGGAGACAGGAAATAGACTGTGACATTAGTGAATCAGCAGGGTCTGAAACCCTGCCCTGCCAAGACCTGAATGGGAATGAAATCTGACTGAGCACTTTTTGCTCTTTGCCTCTCGTAAACTTCATCCATTCTTAGCCATTTCTGACCACAGGCTAATCACAATTAAAGGTTTAATTATTGATGCAGCCAGGCAGCATCTTGGGTGTATTAAAGAATTCACATGGGTTGTGTTGGGACATGCTGATTCAGGCAACGGTGAGGCAACGCAATACAAGTCCAGTTTGAGTAACATATTCACAAGTCTGAAAGCTTATCAGACACTAAACCACTCTGCAGCAGCTTATTATATATTATCAGGAAAGCTTTTGCTGCTTTGGAAAGAAATTATCAACAATTTTATCTTTTGTTGCTACAATTTAGGGGACACTGTAGAAATACGGCATTCATGCTAGAATATAATAGAGTTTTATTATAATGTTTGACAACTGTAATGTTAATGACAAGAAATGACTTGGTATATTATTGGCAACGAGTAAGAAAACCACTACGAGAAAATGGTTAAAAGTGGAACCACCCACTATTGAGGAATGGATTGATATTGTACACGAGGTTTACATTATGGAAAAGTTGACATTTTCCCCTGAAAGTGCAAAAAGAGAAGCTGTATAAGATCTGGACTAAATAGACTGAGTATGTAAAAGCCAAAAGGCATGATTTTACTTGAATCTACCCATAACAAGATACAATTAGCTTTCTTTGTCTACTTTTAAAAATGTTTCTCTCTCAAACGTTGTGAAGATAATTACAAATGTCTGGCTCCCCCGTTCTGTTGTTCTTCTGCAATAAAAAGAGAGTGATGCAAAAAAAGGAAAATACTGGAAAGACAACATAGTCGTTGGTGCTGTAAATAAGACATGTTTGGAATTGTAATAATTTGCCTTTTCAATTGAAATAAGAGAATTAAAAAAAAAATCCTAAAAAATAGAGTTTTATAGCCATTTGCAAAGTTACATTACAGTACGTGTATGCTAAAATCCTTTGTGCGATTTCTCAATTCTGCCTTATATGTAGAAAAACAAAAGTCATTGATTACAAAAAAATCCACCAGAAATGTGCTGTTGCTGAACCAGTTTGAACTTTTGCTGGACAACCCTACACTGTTGTCTCATTCAAAGTCTATCTGACCCTTTGATCCCTGACTAGGAATCTATCATTATTGAAAATACTGTATAAAAAATGTACATCAATGTACAACACAGAAAATACATACAGTACACGATGCAGCAGAAGGAAAATGCTTTAACAGGACGTATAACGTGGAAATTTTCATAATCAGCCACCTGAAAAGCGGAGCTGTAGCTGAAAAATGCTAAAAAAAATCTAAATGAGTAAATTCTATCAAACTGTACTATAAGAAATGAAGTGGTGCTAAAATTCTATACATTATTTTGGTCAGTTTTCAGCAGCATCCAGGTTACTACACTGGCCACAGACTTCAAATGTTCAACCACCTTTCGGTGTATCGCTGGCATTTCTGACCTGCACTGTATCTCCCCATAATTTCGATCAATTCTGACCTAAATGTCAGCAACTATACTACAGTACGGAGCTACTTCCAGTACGCACTGCTTGGCTGGTGTTGTAGCACTCATGAGATCTTGAAATCAATGAAAGGCGATAAAAATCGAAAGCGCCCCGACAGCATATCGATTTCTCGCCGGGCATTGCTTCCCATGTGAGCGCACACACGGCATGACAGGCATGTGCCCAAAAAAGGCCGGTACATGCGAGGAGTGACTACAGCTGGTTTCAGAGGAGCGTGTACTTGTGTTTGTGTCGGCTCTGCGCATGTGTGCAGTGTCATAGTCTATGTGCGAGAAAAAGATGCTCTATAAATACGCCAGGCCGGTTTAGATTTCATGACCAGGGTGAGGCTGTGGGCCACGCCATTCATATTTCTGCTGCTTTCCTTCTACACGACTACAAGATTTTCCCCCTTGAGCTTTCATTTTTTAACCACTCGGCTCTAGGCTACATTTTCATGTATGTTGGGAAAGAGTGTTCACATATGTGTATGAGAGAAAGGCAAATCTATGTTCACCAGCAGTGATTCTCTCTAAAAATAAAACAAACACACTGCCATTGCCTAGCAACCACAGACCCTGCAGTGCAAACATCCAGGCTAAGCTTCATTCAGCGACATCCCCCTCTCCATGTCTTTCTCTCACTCGCTCTAAAAGACACACACACACACACACACACACACACACACACACACACACACACACACACACACACACACACACACACACACACACACACACACACACACACACACACACACACACACACACACACACACACACACACACACACACACACACACACGGCCGCTTGGTAGCGAGAGGAAGGGGGGAGTTGCATCATCCATCCATTAAAGCAGTTGCAGCAGCCAGACCCTGAAAGGAGATATGCAGGCTGCATGAACACACACAGATACTATGAGATTTCTCTGGCCGACAATGGTACGACAGACTGCTGGCAAAAAAAAAAGCACACAGAAAAATAAAAAGCCCAGAAAATATCCCCATTGAGACATCAAGACTGAAACCAGGAACTCTCAGCCTCTTAACCTCCTCAAAACTGCTGTCACCCGTGCATTAACCACAGGTCGAAACCAACACCCCCTGATGCTAAGACGTACGTCTGCCAAAAACCACTGGCTACGAAGAGGGAAGTGGAAGGTTGGGGATTACATAATGCTGCAGAGAGCCCAAATGCTGCTCTGAGAGGAGGCACACGCACAAAACAGCCACTGCTATCCTGGAAGCAAGGCAATCACACAGCTTTCAGCGCTGTCCATACGTACACAATTCACTGGGACTCACCCACTACAGATGCACCAGCTTCAGGTGTTGGTTTCTGGATTTGATTTGATTACAATCTGTTTGAAATGATTATTTTTTAAATTTTTCAAAGATTATTTAAGACTTTACGATAATGAAATTTAAAGCATCTCCTGAGACTTTCTCCAGGAACTTGCAGACCTTTGCGTTGCCGTCAACAGATCAAATTTTGCCGAGCAACGCAAATTGGCCCGGTGTTGCTTTCTTGAATAACTGTTTTCCTGTCTGGATAAACAGAAGAGTCTTAATGGGGAGCAGTAAAGAGGATAAGATTACCCAGATGACAGAAGAGGACACGTTAAACAAAGCCAGACACAATAGTTTATCACACGTCAGCACATACAGGTTAACAGTGACTGCCTGTGTTTCACATCAACATTCAGCTACCGTTACGGAACCGCATCCATTCCAACTCACCTGGTTTTCAACGCGTTAGCATAAAAAAAAATTAGGTTATGAGTTCTTTAATCTTTATTTCCTGGTCCGTGCGAGATTACACTAAGAGCCAGAAAGAATTTAACTAATTGGTTAGGTTGTTTGCCAAATGAAGGCACCCCATCAACACTGTCAGTCACACTCTGCTAAACGGCTAACACGCTAACTCAGTCTTCGAAATATTTACTCGACTGTCTCAAAGTTTCTGTGAAGTTAACTGAAGTTAACACAGCCCCACCTTCGTCTTTTTTGGTAATTAAACTTTCCTCTATCTGAACAACTTAGTTTGCTTTGTTGTTTAGTGTGATTTAACAAGCTAGCTTTAGACAAACAGCATGTACTCTCAATACCGACTGCCCTTCTGTGTAAAAGTACTACATGTAGTGTAAACAAACAATAGCCTAACAAGTGGCAAAATACTTCAATCACTAGCGACTGATAAGGACAAAGTCAAACCCTTCCTTCATGGGGAACAGCTGACAAGACGGCACCATCGTGTTGACTAATGGTGTGGTGATAAAATAGTCAGAAAGTCCATGGACTATGGGCTTTACACAAAAAGAGCACACAGGACATACAGAATGGTATCATATGACCTCAGAACTCCAGCAAGAAGAAAAATCATAGGAGTAGAAGGAAAATAAAACTGATTCACATAAGAATCCACAATTCTGAAATGATTTGCCGATCTCAAACACAGATTTCTGAGGTTGCTTTCAAAAATGCCAGCTTTAATTTATCAGTTAACTTCACACAAAGTGCCATTAAAAGAAAAAATACTAAAAGAGACAGGTTTTGCTTTCTCTTGCCTTTAAAACAGCACCAATGCTACATTTAGGCTTATAAGGTTGTTTCTCTCGCTTTGTGCGACACCAGACTGACTATGCTATTGAAATTAGGACTCTGTTGGGTCCATACTATTTGTTGCAGGACTCCCATGTTCTTCCTGGCTCTGGATGTTTAGGGTCACTGCCATGAATTAATACATCTAGGACCTGTCAGACACCTTCCTGAGGGCACTGCGTCATCACAAAGAACCTAAACATTCAAACTGCCTAAAAAAAAGGCACAACTCTGCTGTAAGAGCCCAGTACCAGGTCGGTATACAGCGAGCACACACTAAATCCAACATCATCATCAAAGAAAGCGTCATCTAATGTAATCATTAGCTTGGTAAAACACAACTAGTCAGACACAATGTCCACAGTTTGTTATATTTTAAAGTCCAGCGCCAGTACAGAGCTGTGGATAATGAATTTCACTGGTAACAACACTTAACAGAGGATGACTCCTCCATTACTGGAGACATAATGTTATTAATGGCACCGTAGAACACAGCACTTTTGTCTTCTGATTTGTTTACCTCTTTAAATTCGCAGCTCAACAAGATATTTGGCTGGTCAGATTGAGGACTAAATTCAACTTTTACCTCCCTTCTTATACAGGCAGGAGACTGTAAGCAATTCAGCTTTTAAAATTTAAAAAAGCTGCGTATGTTCACACATTTCACTGTTTTTATCTGTTCAGCAGCCAGCGGAGTTAATCAGGAAGAGATTAACCGCCAGTTATGCTTCACATTATAATTAAGTCATTTGGCAGACAGTGAACTGGAGTGAGACCCTGAAGTAGAATTTACTAGAATAGGTCTTTACGGTCATTGTTATAGAACAACAAAAGGCCTCCTTTCTGTTTTATTCTATCAATTTTGAATAAAAATCAGTTTTATATAGAATGGTAACACCAAGAACTGGAATTGAATTGACTCGTGGCATTCATATAATCATATATTCAGCATTTTTCTGTCAATTGGTACGTTTTTTAATGATCCCACATAAAATAAATACAGTTTGGCTCTGATGAAGCCACATAACATACTGCCACCTGTACCATCAAATTGGTTAAACGTCATGAGTAATAGTCAGTGAACACATAAATATAAGCACTTTATCAAAGTTTTGTGATGGAGTTTGTCTTGCTCCATGTTTTGATGACAAGTTTTTTTTTATTTATACTGCAAATATACATATGTAACACTTCCAAATACTGGTTATCAGTCTCCTTGATTACAAATAATTGATACCAGCCACAAAAAAAACATACTGATCATCCTCTACTATAAAGTTTACAGATGCTCTGCCTGTCTGTGCGCTTGTCTTATGATTGGTGTATTCTAAGTTCCAATTCTCAGGTGAACTTGTGTCTTGAATGAAAACATTTTTAAAAATAATATTCCCTCAAAATACCCTGAAAACAAGTAAATACTGATTTAAAAAGCAGCAGCAAAGTTAGAGTCACGAGTTCCATGATAATGACATTTACAACATAAGGTGTGATGTTTCCCGACAAGACTAACATTAACACTGTACCCATTCATTAAAACTTTTAAAGAATTCTGCTCATATCCAAGCAAAAATAAGAATAATGATTGGAAATTACAACTGTCGTATAGTAGTTACGCTGGACTGTGGCTTCAGTCCACCAGTCTAGCTGTAGAAAACCTGCTAAATATGACATGATCATGAGATATTCCTCCATATTTACACGGTGAAGAGAAACATGTGAATGCACCATTAAACTAACCAGCCCAGAGAGGATTGTGGGATAGTGAGTGGGGACTGCAGAGGGTACACCGGGCCACATTTCACAGCCGCATTTGGAGGAGCCTGTGCAATGGGACAGCCTCGTTGAGCCGTTGTGACGTTTTCAGTCTCGAAATACAGACTTTGAAGCAGGCAACCCTGAATTGGGACACAGCTCATGTTGTGCAATTGGTCTCCTGTGTAACAGCAATGACCACACCTTCCTATTATATCCATTCACACACCAAAACGTAATGTTACATATTTAAATCTGTCTTTTTTTTTTTAATCTTATCTGACACTCTTGACAAAGGCTCCAGCTGAAAGCACTTTTAACCTCTACTATGCTCCAACCCTGACCTTGCCTCCACTTTTACATTTCTTTCGCTACACACAGAACAAAGGTGCACTGATCCAACATGCATGTGTGCTTTGTACATATATCTGCAGCTGACTGCTTCCAACATTGGCGTTACAACTCCTGAACAATAACAGAAAAAACTCTGCTACACAAAGCTCATATATAACATTTGGCACTTGACAAGCATATTTAAAGAAAATGGGTGTTAACACAACTAGCTTAGCAGCGACACTGGTAAATGTCTGCAATCTTTAGGAACGAAAGCATAAAAGCGCATAATGTCAAGGATAACATGCCACAAAATCACAACTTAATGAGATTCCTAAAGTCTGAGGTGGAACCACATAAATTAAGAGGCAACTGAGGCTGGAACTAATGTTTATTTTTACTACTGTTAAATCTGCTGAATATATATAGCCAATCTAAGATGCTAGAGTCAAAACTAATGTCTTCACAGGTGTTGATTTGTCACACCAAATCTTCCAAACTTAAAGATAATCAATTTGAAACGCACACAAAAAAATCTGCAGACATGAGTGAATAGTTGCCGTTATCACTTGGCCGAACAACTCTAACAATTACTCAAACTGTTCTAATTGATTAAACGACTGTTTCAGCTCTCGAGGCAATCAAACACAATCTGTGACCAAGATGTATGTCGTCTACATCCAGACACTCCGTTCGAGAACAAACACAATCTCAACTACAGTCCTCACAGTGGTTTTCTGAAGTCTTCCTGAAACCAAAGTCACATTCCTTCATGAGTGACGAATGAATTAAAATTTACAAATTAAAACAATGATCGTCTAGTTTCTAAGATGCTATCAAGAATTCCAGCCAAGCCTGTTAATAGCTAAAATGACTAAATAATGTACCAAAAAAAAAAATAAAAAAATAAAAGGAACAAGCATTCACAGACACAATAAGTTTCAATGAGATGAGGGGGAAATTGTCTTGTTGATATCTCATCAATAGATTCAACAAACTATATCTAGCATTTTCAAATAATGAATATTTCTCTATATTATTAACGCTTTATGTACGTACTATATCCTCAGTTAATGTCTGTCTGCCTGACCACCACGGCAAAACCAAAAGATATTCAGTTTACCATCAGGAATCTGCAAGTTGTGGCTACTTTAACATAGACTGACTGACAACAGCAACAAGGAGGTTGTTCGATAGAATGTCTGATAGTTTGATTTAAATGTTTTAGGTGTCCACATCAACAACACCCCTTGCCAAGAACATTAAGAGACCTAACTTTGTGGAGGCTGCCGCTGGTGGGGAGCGTCAGTTGCACTTTAAATCTGGGTGCTGGTCAAAAAAATGGTCAGAAAACATCCGATCGTGTAGGCCTTGCTCAAGATCGAACTACACTGTGCACAAAGGCCGGTTTAAAGTCGTCGCCTAGTGACACCCAGTCCTAAATCTTAACCTCCCTTATCCTTATTTATTATTATTTGTGTGTTTTTTATTGCTGTGTTGAGTTTAAAATTATTACTCATGTGGTTCAATTCAAAATCAATCGTTTTTTCTCTTGGGCCTTATTTAAAACAGGTAATAAAAATGGTAAAAAAAATTTCAATATCGACTGAAACTGAGCACTTGATCGCGATACATTCTTCAGCTATACCAACCAGCCTTACTTTACAAGTTAATCGATCGTTAAGATCCATCAATCGACTACAGCTGCTGCTCTACAATGACTCATTTAATGCGTCTCAATTTTTAATGTGCTTATACAAACAGACATTTTTTCCAAATGTCTATAAATACCATGACCCCAGGATGAGGCACTAAAGCACTTAATATCAATGCACTGACATTAGCAGCAAATCGCATTTTGGCACTGCGCAACAGTTTACGTTCTAAGAATATTTCATCAATGCAAAGAACGTATAATACACATAGTGCATTGTTAAGTGCTCGCCTACATGCTGATTATGTACTTCCTGTTCACGGCAAATAATCTACATAAGCAAATAAGAACGCTGCAGTCAAACTCATATGTGAACAGTTAGGCTTCTAACAGTGAGACTTTAATCAGCGGTTCCCTATAATGAAAAATCAATGTAGGCTCCTATAGGGGTCTTAAGTTTTCAATAGTACCCTGTGATGCCAACTGTTCCGTCAGTGCACAACTATAGCCGATAAGATCTGTTTATCTCAAGAAAAATAAAAACAAAAAAAATCTTCTTGTCTTGTTGACTGTCTCAGTGTCATCCTTACACTGTTTCATCTGCTCCTCAGTCTCTACAGAGTGACTGCTGACTCAGATAAGATTATCAGCTATTGAACTCCTCCCATATCTGACTGGCAGGGCACAGGCCCAACACCAAGTGATGTCATATACTGGTCACCTGTGCACCTTATCGCAATCTGATACACTGGAGAAGGTGAGCAGGGTGGCTAAATTTCAACACTGCATGATACAAAATTGATGATGAAATTTACCATAGGCCTTAGCTTTGATGACAAATCCCTGCAATATAGTAAGGCAATTTAGAGCAACTTATCATGAGATCACACACGATTCCCAAACTTTAAGGGTAATAAAAAAGAGATAGCGGAAATGCTCTGATCACATACTTGGCACTCTTCACATGAAAAGTCAAGAGCCTCACATTTGACATAAAAAATCTTAGCAAACTTTTTTTTTGTCATGGAATGAGAAGAAGTGCACTAGGAGTACTTTTTGCATTGCTGGTGAGGCACCTGTTCATCAATTTAAAAAGTCAGAGAACGATTAGCAGCCTGGAGGCACAAATGTGTTCCAACATTTCTATCACAATATTTAGAAAGCAAAATAATCAAGATGCTTTTTAGGTTTGACTCCTGATCTGAATTGCAACAGGAAATTCAACTGATTCATCAGAAACATTTTGTATCACAGAAGAAAACAGTCAGCAAAGTCAAGAAGTGAGTGGTAGCAATTGACTCTAACTGTTAGTTAATGGTGTCCATCCAACAATTAGCTCACCAAAATTCAAATTCAGTGTCCGTTTCATTTATCACAAGTCTCTAAATTGTGGTCATGTAGGCCTGAACTGCTGCATATGTACAGCAAAGTTAGATGTTAACAGCCAAGCCCATATTTATGGTCAGAAATAGCCACTATACATTTTACACAACTGACCTGTGTCAATGAATCTCGAGTGCCCTCATACAGCCAGAAATTTGGCACAATAAAGAAAATATAACAAATAAATTGACTGATGGAATGAATGAGCAATGAAGCATAAACTCAGTTCTAGTATGACTATTTAACAAGTAAAAACAACGATGTACACTAAAACCTTCATTTACACCATATGCATTTAGTTTGAGTTATAATATTGTGTAATCACAGCTTGTTTTGACAGTTTTATAGCACTACAGCATCTACTGACTTTGACCAAAAACACATCTAGTCATGCTAAATATCATCTTATACTTAAAGCTATCTGTTATTACGAAATATTTTTGGTAATTAATAAGAAATAGAAAATCAGTGAAGCGTTGGGAGGAGCAGTGCTAGTGTCGCAGTGAAACATAATAAACACCAGAACAGCCTCTGAATATCATTAAATGTTATCCTTATAGATTAAATTTCATGCTCTGACCGATTTCAACAAACGTACCACACATTAAAAGGGGACCTTGAAGTTATAATTGCCCTGCAAGATCGATGCAAACACATCAGAACATACAGTCCCTACTGGCACTCCATGCATTTTTGTTTGACACATATTGATGATTAATTCTGGACATTAGTGTCGGTACACAGCTAATGCTACTCACTGAAATCAATGGCACCTCTGGCAGTATGTTCTGAACATGTTATTTCCTGACAAATTACAAATATCCATTAGGCTGCCAAGCTAACGTCACATAGCTACCCATATGACAAAGTCCGCTAAGCTGTCATTAGCTAGTTATAGCTAGTGTAGCTATAAGGTTACCATGCTAGATTAGCTCGCTTGGGACCAGACTAAACACTGGACGCCGAAATGTTTTTAGACTATTACCAGTACTTTAAATTTCCTTCATTCGGAATTGGCTTGCTAACGCTACCGCCAGCCAAGTTAGTTTGAAACTTCAGATGATGGGTCAGCTTTTATTTTAGCAGTGGCCTATTTGTACACTAACATCATTGCACAACAGTTTCTCCTGCATGAACCAACCGACTGATTTTGGAAATCAATTTCTGTGTCAAATGCCAATCCACTGACCACATGCTTAAAGTGCCTTCCACTTAACACTGGTCCCTCTACGCAAAAGGCCTACTTTGCTTGGTGGGTTGATATGAGCTAGCGTTAGCTGGAGAGCTAATGTTTTAACAGCTAGCTGTCGTTGGAGCCAACGCACTTCTCAGGATTGTCAAACTCTAGCTAATGACGTTAGCGCACATACTGGCATGCAACTTACGTTTTCCTGCTGTGGTGCGAATGTAGATCCAATCTTGATTATCTGCTAGATTCTGCTTTTGTGTGAAGATATGTCGCTAACCTTGCTATCTACGGAGCTAACGTTAGCTAGCTAGCTATGTTATGTTTCCTTATTTGACAAAAATAATCGAGATTGGCCTCAGATGAGCGGCGATAATTCCTTTCTCGGCGGTTCCCTGCTTGGACAGCGTTGATTTTTACGCATGTTTGACGCCAGTTCTGTCTCTCACAATAAATGAAGACAATTCCGATCGTTCCAAAACAAATATGGACACTGAGAATTGGTTATATTATACAACACTGACAGATCTAGCACTTTCTTCCATTGAAAGGCCAGAGCTATCCTTCGACTTTGGGTGCTGAACAAGAGGAGGTGTTATTTTTGGGATCGGCGCGGTGATTGGTTACCACGTCCAGGGAAACTGTCGGTTAATTGGCTGCCTCTACTGTCAATTAGCTCTGCCCCTGTCCAATACTATATTCTGATTGGTCTATTACGAAATTCTGTGATGCGCTGGATCTGCAAGGGACATTCGTATTTTATTCTCGCGTACGCCGAAGCTAGTCTGAATGGGTGGAGTTAGTCTTGAAATAGAAACGTACAACACCGCGGCAGACGTTAATTGACCTCATCCTACCGATCAAGCCATAGCACATATGAAATAACAAAAAAGGCCCACATTTGGGTTGAAACTGTTACTTTATCTTCTGTTTTTGTAAAGTTTCCACAGATGAGCGGAAGTGCCCCGGAGTCAATAACAAACACTGCCTAGCTCAAGAACAGCATGGATGATTGAAGAGGTTCCAGAGGGAGTCTCCAACAGAAGGAGGAATTGTTGGATTTTACTATAATCCTGCAGCAATTTTGCTATTTCAGGAATTTACACATAATCATTAGACTTCATTCACTCACTTTGCTTCTGTACTCTATGCTCTAAATCAAGCATTGCAACAAATACTATCAAATGTACTGTATTTTTATAGATTATTATGAATTCCTGGTGTTGAGAAAATGAAGTAACACATGGTTTTAATTTAACTTCATCCAGAGATCTACTCTTAAATAGATTTGGGATTTCAGTTAATCAGATTGCCTTGGCTTTATGCCTGCCTTGGGTGATAACTACCACCTTGTTTAGGTGGGGCAGCTCATTTCATAGACCTACATGAGACTGATTGTATCAGTTCTTTAATTCATGAAACCCTTTATTTTTAATCACTCACACCTAAAAACCTTATGATTGGTAATGTTGGAAGACAATCCATCCATAAAAACATGCACTTCTACCACCTTGCATTGTAAATGCATTACATGCAACTGACATGTTCAGAATCACATGCCTTTCTCACATGTTGTCTTCATTGTAAAGTATGCCTTTGTTATTGTATGGCCTTTCTCCCCTTTTACTTCTTATCTGCTACACCTTGTGTGGGACAAACCACCACTTGAACGTTGGTCCATGCGTTATTGCATGACACATTTTTTTTCTGCACACGTTAGACGAAATGACGTTATCTCCACTCATTACACCTACAGGAATGCCATAGGGGATGGTAGTTATTGCTCAAGCTCTCTGTTATGCTAACCACTTAGGATGTCAAATATTAACTGCTATACTGCTGGATGTTTTTACAAGGATCTCCGATTTAAATGTAGTCAGGTTATAAGGAGAGACTTCAAGCATTACCAAGATCACAGAACACACCTACAACGAATACACACTAACACCGTACCCAAGGTTGGATTACCAACTGGACACAGCAAGGAATTTCCCACGGTGCTGCAGAAGTTTTTCAGCATTAAAAAACTGTACATCCTGTGCAGAGAGTGGGAGGAATGAGGGCTTAATAGGAGGCCATCCACTCATTTTCACCCTGGGGACGGCTAGAAGGTTAATGTAATCTGCAGGAAACTGTGCTAACTTTAATCATAAATGCAACACACTTCAATACAGCAGGCTGGAGCAGGAAGGGTAAGGAAGCATTTCATGAAAATGAAAGATCTAGAAGTGGGTCAAGGAGCTGCAGTAGGTCTGGAGGTTCTCCACGTATGTACATTACATGTTGTACATGATATCTGCTTGGTCTCATGGTGAGACATTTATAGTAGCATGTCATGTATGAGACAAAAAGAAAGGAATTTCAGTATATCTATACAGCTGATTCTTCTATGTTTTGAGATGTTTTGGGACAAGATATTTGTTTATTAGTGAGTCACTCATAGAAAGAAGACAGGAAATAAGCAGAGAGAGGCACACGGGTAATAAAATCTGACAACAGCAGTCAAAGGTCAGAGTCAGAGTGGGGACATTGCAGTTCATGATCGGCGTCTAAAACCCCCAAAGTAATCAGGGCACCCCTGCTATGCCGGCTGATTCCTAAGGCCCCCGTGTAATTCAAATAAAGAGCTTTTAAGATAATCTAACAGCTTCTTAAAGCTGCCATTTAATGCCTGAATAGAGCTGTGAAGTGGGAGGAGTTAATTCATTAGTCCCATTTATTTTGGGCACTTCAACACTGATGAAAGCAACTTTTGATTTTTCATCCAATAGATTTGAAATCCTGCTCAACCAATTACCCAAAGACAACTGCGCACCTGGTTTAGGTTGAATATACAGTATGTGTTTGCCTCATGGCTTTGTCAACTTTGACTCTGATGAAGACACAGTAGTGCGGTAACATTAGTCCCTCTGCTCAGTTACAAGCTGTGAATTCAGCCATGCAATCCAGAAACTCTTTTTCTACTCTGGACATTTGCTGTCGTCGAGCTGAGAAGCACTTGTTTCAACTGTATTTTGCTGGAAGGTACACGGAGAACTCTATAGAAAATATGAGCTGAATGACAGTTGGAGTACTTACTCCACGAGTTACTGAATTACAAAACAGTTCTTTGATTTAAAAAAAAGC